>NW_003852542.1:137669-139678 GCF_000181295.1 Otolemur garnettii | reverse complement strand
CCATTTTTATGTTTCTTTTTAAGGGGCATTGCTAAGAATAAAATAATTTTTTGCCTTTTCATAGACTCCAAAATGAGGGAGCTGCTGGACACAGAGAGACCTGAGAGAGCCAGGACAGAGAGGACTGGGCTGTGTGACAAGGGGCTGTACATGAGGGACCCTCACCAGGCTCTAACTAGTGCAGGTGCCTTTTGTGGGCTCAGGGAGAAAAGTAGCCAACAGAGACACTGCTCTCAGCCTTTATACTCTGTTTTCATTCCAGATTCAGATTTGAAGCAAGAATTTAACCTTTCTGTAAATATCCAGAAATATCCCACAAAGACCCAGGATATGCTTGGTTTAGGGAAGACAGAAGAGGATGATCCTCCTTCCATAATCATCTGCAGGCCCCAGCCCCTCTGGTGAGATTGCTAAATGGAGTGATGTTTAAATCTAATCATAAATGAAGACTTAAACCCAGTTTCCCTGTGCAGCCATTAGCCCTGTCCTCTGGTGACACCATTTTAAAGTGAGCATTTTAAATAGTTTTATTAATTCTAGTCCTATGCTATTAACTAATTTATAATTCATATTTGATTTTCACTGAATTTTCCACTATTTTTTATATATATTTCTGGGTAAATTATTGCATTTAGTTTTCATGCTTTCTTAATTTCCTCCCATCTGTGACAGTTCTTTAGTTTTTGTTTGTTTTTCAGTACTTTGAACCTTTTGAGGTATACTAGCCAGTTGTTATAAAGAATGGACCTCTAATCAAATTTGTATTGTATTTTCAATTGAGTAGATTTAAATTTTCATTTTTCACAAGAACATTATGGAAGGGATGCATCATCAGTACAGTGAATCTAATATTATGTAATATCAGCATGACATTGCTGGTCTTGATAAAAGAATATGACTAATGAAATCCTTTTAATAAGAAAGTCAGGTCAAAGGTAGCAAAGGCAGCTGCTTTCATCACTGTTCCCTTGTGGTTGAATGCTGAGTTTGTCAGGAATAGTCTATTCTGTTGGACATGGTTTGAATATCTAGGTCCTTCTGAAATTCACATTGAACCTTAAACACTAAGGTGATAATAATAGACATAGATCCCTTTGGAAAGTGATTCATACATGAGGGCTCTGCCTCCATGAATGGAATTAGTGGTCTTATACAAAAGGCTCCAGAGAGCTGCCTGCCCCCTCCACATCTTCTGCCACAGGAGGACATAACGTCCATGCCTCCATTGCTCTTCCTCCACCTACCATGTGAGTACAGAGCAAATGTCTGTGTCTTAATCTTGGACTTCCCAATTCATGACCTGTGAGAAATAAATGTTTATTGTTTATAAATTTTCCAATCTGTGGATTTTGTTGTAGCAGCAAAAACTGACTGAGACATTATCTGAGGCTGTCTTTATTATATTTTAACATTTTATTATATTTTGAAAATTTTTTTATATTTAAAGCATTTTGTCCAATAGAGAATATTGAGAGAATAAAGTATGTTTATCCTTAAATGACAAATGTTTCTATACGGCCACTTACCACTGAAACATAGACTCCAGAAAAGGAAAGAAGACTGAGATTTATTAAAGCCTGATGGTATCCACCCCTCTATAGCTGTTACTAAGTCAATTATTCGTTCAAATAAATAACATTATCTGCCACTGAGAGTATTTTAGAAGTCGAGTAGAGAGGTACAGAATTCACTGACTATTCCTAACTTGTGAGTTTGAGATACTATTGGTGCCATACTAGGATTCACACAGATGAGACCTGGTTTCCTAGAATATGAAATTTTGAGCCCTCAGCACAAAGAATATGTGACTACATTGACCTGGTACTTTTTTTCCTTAAGGAAAGTATTTTTCCATAGTTTTCCATTTGGATATGAGTAGTCAATGGGATTGTCTCTTGATTGTTTTGACAGGTGAAACATTAGGGGAGGGTAGACAGGAGGGAGGAAATATCAGAGGACCAGACAGATGTGAATGGATAGTTAGTCTGACTTGGGTTTTTGGAGACAAA
>NW_003852542.1:133180-136724 GCF_000181295.1 Otolemur garnettii | reverse complement strand
TTCTGGGATCAGTTGTGTGTATGGGCCCCCTTTTGTGGTCAAGTGTGGGAGAAGCTTCAGGGATTTTCCTGTGACTAGGCACTGCCTTTTCTAGGGTGATGTGTACATTCTTTCTTGTAGATTTCCATACCTGTTTTCTTCTGATGCCTATAACAAATCATAATTGAATACAGGTGCTATGCAAGAGTGGCATATTATATAGTGATTTGTGGTTTTCAGTTAGACGTCAGTGGTCTATCAGTTGGAATTTCCCCACCATGTGTGGGGTCCAATTGCTGAGGAGACCACACCATACTTTGCTGCACAGCATCCAAATAGCAAAGCAGTGACTGTAGAGTCCTCAGACTTGGGGTGGGTCGGGGGGGGGTATCAGACATTCTGGGCTTGTATCATTTGTCTATTATCCTCTCTCAGTTTTAATCTGTGGGCAGTTTCCCTCTTGTCTATCCACCATCCCTCAGCTCTCCTGGGGTGTCCCCAGAGGACAGGATTGATGGCTCCACAGGGAAACTGGGTTAATTCTTCATTTATAGTTAGATTTAAACATCATTCCATTTAGCAATCTCACCACAGGGGGCTGGGGCCTGCAGAAGATTATGGAGGGAGAAATCAATCTCTTCTGTCTTCCCTAAACCAAACACATCCTAGAGTTTTGTGGAGGTTTAAATCCATAATTACAGAAAGTTTGAAATTCTTGCTTCAAATCTGAATCTATACTGAAAACAGAGTATGAAGGCTGAGAGCAGTGTCTCTGTTGGCTGCTTTTCTCCTTGAGTCCACAAAAGGCCATGACACTTGCATTAGTTAGGGCCTGGCAAAGACCCCTCATGTACAGCCCCTTGTCACGCAGTTCTGTCCCCTCTGCCCCAGCTCTCAGCTCTCTCAGGGCTCTCTCTGTCCAACAGCTCCCTCATTTTGGAGTCTCAAAATGAATGAGTGCTCTGCCTTTTCCTAGCTTGCATCCAGTACTCTGTTCTTTGTGAAATAATAATTCAGACTTGATTAAATTTAGCCATAGCCTGACCAAAATCATTTGAGCCTAGCAATGTGCTCACCTAGTTTCTCTATAATCCCTGAGTTACTCTTGGAAAGGTAAAACATGATTGCATTGTTATGAATTTTCCCCCAAATATGTATTAAGTCCAACTAGGAGTCAGGCACAATGCCAGATGTTGAGTGTAAATATGACAAGCATGAAATCAGGACAGAAGAGCAAGAAAGAAAGAGAGGTTGATTTTAAAATCTTGTTTAATTCCTAGGAAAGACCCTGGATGCTCCCAGGTGTATTTATTCGGAAGGGCAGTAGAGGGAGCCAGCAGGGGCCACAAGCCTCCTGGACAGAAGTGGCCCTGGAGCCTCACTACCTGTCAATTTCCTCAAAGGGAATTGAGTGTTATAGTCTAAGTCACTGGTCACTGCAGGCGTCTCGGCACTGTGGGTGCCCAAGCCCAGGAATGCTGTGGCTCTTGCAGACACCTTTTCATACTGCTCCGGTGAGTTTGGGTAAAATACAGCAGAATTACTTGCATTACCACAAAGAGTCTCTCACTGTCTTCGCTCACTTTCTGTGCTGGGCTTCTGGAGTTAGGGAAGGGTGATGTGAGCACTCCCTCAGGGTTACCAGCTCCAGGTCATACCTAAAGCAAAAGCCCAGTCTCATTCTAACCCGGGCTGACTGCTCCCTGGCAGTCTTTTGACATTTTTTTCAAATTGCCCTTTGATGAAGGGCTTGTAGTCAGCAGCTGGTGAGCCCCAGGCAGACCTGAATCCTTCCCCTCAAGGCAGCACGTTTCCTTCTGGACTGGGCTGGGTGCAGATGTGTCATACAGGGGCCTCAGGAGTCTGCTTTGAACTTCATTTTACTTTGGCTGAGCTGGCAGCATCTATGTTGCAAAACAAAGTCCTCTGAGCTCTTCTCTTCTCACATGGAATAACATTCTCCCTGAGCCAGGCTGGTTGCCTGTGGTTGGGGGAGGGGTGACACAGGCGAGGCCGCCAGCGCCGGTGTCTCACTAGGTCAATGCACCCCAAGTCCACTATCTGTGCACCACACAGCAAAGGAATTGTCCAATGAGAGCAGCCCCGTGGCCACCTACCTCACAGATTTAGTCGAGCCCCAGGCTGCTCTCTGTCTGCCAGCGGTGAGGCTAATCTGGGAACTCGGGCTATGGAGCAGAGGATTTCCCTCTAGTCAGGCTGGTCAAAATGCTCTCTCTGTGGGCACCATCACATTTGGCCCTTTGCTATGTTCCCCTATGCCAGGGCAGCGAGGATTTTTAATTCTTAGTCCCACAGTCTCTTCACTCTCTGTCACCAGGGCACACACATTCTCTCTCCACTAGACATGGTGCCACGGCTCTGCCAGGGAGGAGGGAAGGCTCACATAGATAGTGCGAGACTGGCTTTTCTGCCCTGCTCAGTGCCTTTTTCTTAGCTATAATGTTAATACCAGGTAGTACGATTGCTCACCTGATTTCTAGTTCCTTTGAAGGTGCTTGCTTATGTGTATAGCTGTTGAATTAGACGTTGGTGCAGAGGGACAATCACTGGAAATTTCTATTTAGACATTTTGCTCTGCCCCCCTCCTCAGTCCAGTGCTATACCATGGAAAAGTTTCCTGACTCTGATTAAAGCACTCATGAAATCCTCAAATCATATTTCCGGCATAAACATGGCTGACAAGAATGGTCACATGCTTTTGTAGAATGAGAGAATTGCATTTTCAACTTTTGACAGTAGTTCGTATCATTGGAACCTCCACCGAGGTAGAAAAATGCTTTTAAGATGAAGCATTCAATGAATATTAAAAATAAAAATTACAAAAGACATTTATGTAATAAGAAAGGTAATATGCCCGGGCCTTGGCACAAATATTTTTGATGAGAATTGAAAAAAATCACCATAAACCATTTAATTTGTAAAAGAACTTTGATCATGTGTGTATACTATATATGTCATGCATATACAAAGTTAAATGAGTTTCTGCAGATGTGAATATATGAGCAGATAAGTATGAGTACTCAAAATATATCACATAAATATATAGCCACTTCTATGTATGCTATATACTATACATGTACAAATTCCATAAATGATGCTAATTTCATTCTTTTATTGAAATATTATTTAGTTTTAAATTGTTCTTTATTTCTTAAGTCTCCATACTTAGATGACTAAACATTTATTTTTATGCTATCAATTTTTAAAAGATCAGTCAATCTATACATACATATGCATATGTGTAAATATTGTATTGGTCAGCTTTTGTATAATAATGACTTGTGACCAACCACTCAAAACTCAGTGGCTTATAACAACAAGCACTGTTCAATGTTCAGGGTGCTCATGTTAACAATTATCTAGGCAGGGCACAGCTGGGGAGTTCCACTGCTGGCCTGTAAGCTTGTCTTCAGCTTGTGGATTCCATTTGATCTAGTGCCAAGGCAAAAAAGTAGTGACTATGCACAAAACTCACACATCAAGCTGCACAGGCATACTAGGAATTTAAGTAAAATAACCTCTAGCAGAGATACAAATAAACTGA
>NW_003852542.1:109453-110815 GCF_000181295.1 Otolemur garnettii | reverse complement strand
AATATACTCCAAAACTTAAAATTGTTAGAACAGCATTATATAAAATGTTTAAATAACCAGATAATTTACAAAATATATACATATGAATTTCAGACATATATGTAGAAATGAAAGCAAGAATGTCCTAGCTGGGCAGGATAAAATATGCTTTTCTATACATAAAATGAAAAGTAGAAATTCTAAAAAGGAAATGCATACACAAGCAATGTTTAAAAATCAACTGCCGCCTACTATGCAGACCTCTTTCCCATCTGTTATCTCACCAAGGTGTTTCCCAGGCTCAACTCCATGTCATCTCCAACTTCATGGGAATCACCAGTTGAGCCTGAGAAATAACTTTGTTCAAGGTTAAATCTCCCCCTGTCTAGTTTCATTAGTATTGCTTACAATTGTAAAGGCAAGACAGATAATATCCAAAGTTGAGGATCTTACGAAGAGGATAATTAAATAACAGTATCTCCCATAAACATAAAGATTCTAAACATGGTTTTCTCTCAAATAATCCATCCTAGTCAAGTTGAATATACAGTATGTCCATAAAGTTTGTGTAGAAATCACTTCTTCTACATAACGCCATGCAATGATGAAACCTGTTGATCAGTATAATACACGATTCCATCTAGTCCTCTGGTCTATTCTAAATTTTGACAATTTTTCCAGTAATGTCTTTTCTAACAAAATGATGCCATTCATCAATTATGATATCAATTTTAATAAAATCAATCAATCTATACATACATATGCATATGTGTAAATATTGCATTGGTCAGCTTTTGCATAATAATTTGTAACCAACCACTTAAAACTCAGTGGCTTAGGGTGGTGTCTGTGGCTCAAGGAGTAGGGCACCGGCTCCAAATACCAGAGGTGGTGGTTTCAAACCCAGCCCTATCCAAAAATCCGGAAAAAAAAAAAAAACCTCAATGGCTTGTAACAATAAGCACTGTCCAATGTTCAGGGATGCTCATGGTAACAATTACCTAACCTGATTAAGGCAGGGCTCAGCTGGGAGTTCTACTGCAGGTCTTTAAGCTTGTCTTTAGCCTATGGATTCCAATCAATCAAGGGCCAAGGCAGAAAAGTAGTAGCTATATAAAATATAACATTTTCATGAAATGATGAGGGAATGAGCAAAACCCACAAATCAAGCTGTACAGGCATACTATGAATTTAAGTCAAATAACTTCTAAAAGAGATGCAAATAAATGGAATTTATTCTTTCACTGTGGAAATTCCTGACGTTTCTAAAAGCATTGAATTGAGTTATCAAGGCATATAACTAGTTACTGGGCAAATAATTAAATATTTCAATCTTTGCAATCTATAAAACATTTTCAAATATAATTTTTAATGATTATTTAA
>NW_003852542.1:92210-109084 GCF_000181295.1 Otolemur garnettii | reverse complement strand
GATTCGTATGTATTTGAGATGTTATTTACTCATTTTTTTCTGTTTACTCCGTGACTTAGTGAAGTTTTCTGACTATAATCCTAGACTTGGTCAAAAACCTGGAAGCACATTTGCTGGTATTCTGGGGCCATCCCCTAAGTGGACAGATACTGAGAGTAAGGAGAGTAGTGACAACAGGCTGTCATCTGTCAATTCTGCCCCACCACAATCACTTAAATCACATGTTAAATCACATGTTTCTCTGAGACTTTTTTCCCTGTATAGTTTTCTATAGAGTTTAAGAAAGATGGGCCCTCACATCACATATGGAAAGAAGAAACGGAACATTTAATATTTACTGAAACCTGCAGGCAGACATGTGGATGCAGCTGGGGGGTGGAGATTACCTGATGAGGTGCACAGGCAGCTGAGAGCATCAGCACCCACACCCCAGCTTCCTAAAGGTCAGAGGACCAAGTGGTCAAGCAGCCCACACCTTCAGAGGCAGATGCACACTGGCATTGGCGTGTCCCCCATTTCTAGGCCCCCCCTTCCTAACATGCCCCAGGATTTGTACGATTGTGTTTTAGACACCAATTCTCTTGATTAAAACAATTGTTGTTTCAGTGCATCAAAAGTAGTTTCTCTTTTGCTAGAGAAGAAATACCAAAAGAACATATGTCAGACTTTTTGTACATAGCAATTTCTGTTCTTAATGAAATCAAGACACATAATGTTGCATCTCTATTGCTGGGGCTGAGGAGAAAGACAGAGTTAGAGCCCAGAGGAGCCTCACTGACCACTTAAACCGAAAGTATCCAGTGCCTTTAGACCATGCTGCTGCCTCTGAGAAATGCCCACAGCAGATGGAGGAAGCAGGAGGAGCAGCTGGGGCCGCCCAGCCTCACACACCTGCTTCCCTGGGGTGGTTTATGCTATGACTTGTAACACTGTGGGAGGGGAACTGTTATGTTGCTGACAGAAATAATCTGCAACATCTTCAGCCTGTAGGCCACTGATGGTCAGAGAATAATCTGTCCCTGACCCACTGCCACTGAACCTCGATGGGACCCCAGTTTCTAAATTAGATGTATAATAGATCAGGAGCTTAGGAGATTTCCCTGGTTTCTGCTGATACCAGTTTAAATATTTGCTAATGCCCTGACTGGCCTGGCAACTGATGGTGACTGTGTCTCCTAGTGATGCAGACAGGGAGGATGGTGACTGGGTCATCTGGATGTCACAACTGGCACCTGAGATGGGAAAAAGAAAAACCAAATATATACACAGTTAATCAATTCTTAGGAGGACTTCCCTAAAGACCCAGGCAGGACTGACCACACTCAGTAAATCCCTGGTGTTCTCCCTCCTTACCTGGGAGCCAGAGCAGCAGGAGCCCCAAGAGCTGAGCAGGGGCCCTCATGTTCATGCTGTGTCCTGACAGGGGACTGACTTCTGCACTGGGTATGACCAGCCTGATAATAAGTCTCCAAGGGAGGGGGCTGTGCCCTGGGAACATGCAAATCAGTAGAGTTGGGAGGCTGTGCACAGCTGCAGGGCTGGCTCCTCTCAGTGACTCAGAAGAGGCTCAGTGTCCCCAGGTGTCCCAGGGTAGACCTGGGAAGCATATATTTGCCAGTAGAAAATGTCTTTGTGCCTGGAGAATGTTTTGCTGAAAAGGACATTTGGGCGTACCTATTGTTAAAAGTTGAAGTGAATGAGAACTAAAAATGTAATCATGTATTTCCAGTTAGATTGGGAGTATTTAGGTGAACACCCTTATTTATAAAGAATTATAACAAAGACTTATATGTAGGGCTATCAGGTAGTCAAGACATTGTTAAATGTTTTTAAACAAGAATCTTGGGACCCCACACTGCAGCTCCTGCTGACCATCCCAGCTGAGTCTTCTGGTCAACATCCTCTTTATCCTCACTACACGGTCTCCCTTAATGATTATTTTTCCACAGGCAACCAATGAGACCACTAATTCCCAAGTGTATAAGGAGGGTAGATTCAAGTTTTCTAAACACACCCCTGCCCTCCTGGGTTCATTAGGGGTGATTTGACCTCAGGTTCATTTACCCAGGAACCGCATGAACCCTGAGTCACTGAAGCCTTAGAGCCCAGCTGGATGCACCACTTCTCCAGGAGCTTGGAGTGTTATCAGGGCACAGCCTTAAGAGCCAGGCAGGTGTTCAATCAACTCTGTGATTGTTCCTGAGAACACATCACAGCCTCTACCTGGGTTCATATCTCCACCCAATCCCAGCAGCATCAACAAATCAACAGTAAAGCCACAGATCTGGGTCCTGAGCCCACAGCTGACCTCTGCCATGTGCTTCACGTTCTGGCAAAGACTCAATCTTCTTTTTCTCTGGGAAATACTTGGATTGCATGGTGATATGGTTTGGATGTTTGGACCTTCCAAACAACATGTTGAAATTTATTTTATTAATTTACTTCAGTTTTATTTCTGTATTTATTTATTTTTATTTTTTATCTCAGATTAATATGAAGGTACAAATGATTAAGTCACATTGTTTGCATTTCTAAGGTAAAGTTCAAGTTGTAGTTGAGCCCCTCCCCCAGGGGTGTGCTCCTACCCTCCACTGTGCACCTGAGGAGAGAGCTCAGCTCCTTCCCTCTCCCCACTCCCTCCTTTCCCTTTTCCCTCATTTTAACATACTTGTCTTTTACCCTCATGTGGTGGTGTAGTTCTTTTTCTATTGTTTTCATATCAGTATTAAGTACATGGGACTCTTCCTTTTTAGTTCTTCTGACATTTTCAAAGAAGAATGTGCTTCAACTCATCCAGGTAAATACAAAAGATTTAAATACCATGGAATACTCTTCAGCCATAAATAACATGGGGACTTCACTGGTTGAAATTTGATCCCTGGCGCTGGAGATCAGCTGGGGGCTGGGAGGTGTTTGGGTCATGACACCAGATCCCTCTTAAAAGGCTTGGTGCCCTCCATGAAATAATGAGTCAGTTCTCACTTCATTAGTTCACAAGAGAGCTGGTTGTGTTTAACAGGCTGGCACTGGCTCCTCCCTCTCTCCCTCCTTCTCTCAACTCAAGATAAGCCTGCTGCCCCTTCACCTTCTACCTGGATTGGAGCTCTCTGCAGCCCTCAACAGAGGTGGATGCTGCTGCCAAACTCTTTGTTCAGTCTTCAGGCCCATGAGCCAAATAAACCTCTTCCATTTATGAATCAGCCAGCCTCAAATATTTCCCTTATAGCAACATAAAATGTTCTAACGGACATGTTTCTTGCACTTATCAAACTTCTGTGTAATATGGTGTGCTGTGCTCTCTAATTCATCCAGTGGTTCTTGGTTGTATTTTATAATGCAGCTTTGGAGTTCAAAAAGCACCATTTTGTTAAATTATGCTTCAACCTGTTTGAATAAGATTGTTCAAAAGCTTTTGGTTCTAGGTATTTATTATTTGATTTACCAAAGCCTGCCTATTAGTGAAGAAAAGAAGAACCTGAAATCGTTTTCTTAGCTATTCCCCTGAGATTAGGGATATAAAATCCTGTGCTTTCCCTAGTCCTGGAGAAGAATGTGTACTAAAAACAAGTGTGTGTGTGTGGGGGGGGGAGAATGGCCAAGGGAAGACAGGCAGTGTCCGAACATCACCAAACATTATCCCTCTGAAGGTACAGTAGCTGAGCTAACAAACAACCAACAACTGTACCCGTATTATGTTGTCATGAATGGGCCTCAGTTTTGTGACTGCTATGATGGGTGGTAATAGTAGTAATAACAAGGATAGTAAGTGTAATAGAACCAGAGTCTGTCCGCTACTCATATCCATGACACACTAAGCCCCTTCTGGGGTCCGTGTTGTGCATGGGCCCCCTCTTGTGGTCACGTATGCAAGGATCCTGAGAGTATTTCCATTGATTTGACATTGCCATTTCCAGGGAGATGCACAAATTCTTTCTAGTACATTTTCTTCTTCCCTTTCTTTCCTTCTCTCTCTCTCGCTTCTTTCCTTCTTTCTTTTCAGACAGAGTCTCATTATGTCGCCCTCAGTAGAGTGCTGTGGCATCACAGCTCACAGCACAACAATCTCACATTCTTGGGCTTAAGGAACTCTCTGGCCTCAGCCTCCCAAGAAGGTGCCACTACAGTGGCCTGGCACAACGGCTGGCTATTTTTTTTATTGTTGTTGCAGTTGTCGTTGTTTATCTGGCTCAGGCCTGGTGTGAACCCACCAGCCTGGGTTTATGTGGCCGGCACCATAACCACTGACCTACAGGTGCCACCACTCTAGCACATTTTTCAAACATATTTTTTTCTGATACATATAACAAATCATAATTGGATATTGACTACATGGCAAGAGTGGCACATTGGACAGTGATGTGTAGTTTGCAGGAATGGTCTATGAGCTGGGATTTCCCCTCCATGTCTGGGATCCAAGTCCTGAGGAGACCACACCATACTTAGCTGCACAGCATCCTGACAGCAAGGGAATGACTGTAGAGTCCTCAGACTTGGGGTCCAGGGGAATTAGACATTCTGGGCTTGTATTGTTTGTCTATTATCCTGTCTTAGTTATAACATGTGGGCAGCTTCCCTCTTGGTTGTCCACTATCATCCCTCAGCTCCCCTGGGCTTTCCCCAGAGGACAGGGCTGGGGGCTGCACAGGGAAACTGGGTTTAAGTCTTCATTTACAGTTAGATTTAAACATCACTCCATTTAGCACTCTCACCAGGGGGGCTGGGCCTGCAGATGATTATGGAGGGAGGATCATCCTCTTCTGTCTTCCCTAAACCAAGCACATCCTGGGTCTTTGTGGGGGTTTAAATTCATATTTACAGAAAGGTTAAATTCTTGCTTTAAATCTGAATCTGGACTGAAAATAGAGTATGAAGGCTGAGAGCAGTTTCTCTATTGGCTGCTTTTCTCCCTGAGCCCACCTGTGTTAATTAGGGCCTGGCAAGGACCCCTCATGTACAGCCCCTTGTCACGCAGCTCTGTCCCCTCTGCCCCAGCTCTCAAGGTCTCTCTCTGTCCAGCAGCTCCCTCATTTTGGAGTCTCAAAATGAATGAGTGCTCCACCTTCTCTTAGCCTGAGGTCAGTACTCTGTTATTTGTGCAATAATAATTCAGACTTTATTAACTTTATCCATAGCCTGGCCAAAATCATTCAAGAGATGATTTTGAGCACTGGCTCAGGGCTCACCTAGATTCTCTCCAAACCCTGAGTTTCTCTTGGAAAGATAAAACACTATTTCACTGTTAGCCACTTTCCCACAAGTATGTATTGAGCCCTGGCTGTGAGTCAGGCACCGAGCCAGATGTTAAGTTTAAATATGACAAAAACGGAAGTGGGAAGGGAGGGCAAGATAGAAAAAGGGAGAGATTGATTTTAAAACCTGTGTAATTCCTAGGACAGACCCTGATGCCTCCAGGTCCATTTATTCAGAAGTGCAGCAGAGGGAGCCAGCAGGGCCACAGTCCTCCCCTGGACAGAAGTAGCCCTGGAGCCTCACTTCCTGTCAGGCCACAGACACCCCGTGTTCTAAGCTCAGGAGGAAAATCCTGTGGGGCCATCACCTGGGAAGAAGAATGGAAATGTGCTCACTCACATCCTCACACCCTGTGCCAAGCAGAGCCGCTAACGCAAGTTCAATATTCACAGTTGGTTTGCCTTTGGTCTTGAAAATAGTCAAAATAGTCAATCCTGAAGTTACTTAATTTGTCTTTTCTTTCCTAATCCATTATCCTTGGTTATTTTATTCATTCACAGGTAGTTTTTTGTATTCTATCCAGATTTCTCCTATCTTTGTCAATTTTATCAATTTACTTTTTATAGAATATGTGTGATAGTAATATTGTCCCCATAAGACACAAATATACAGCAGCAGAAAATGTGGGGGCAGAAAAGTGACACATGTGACACACGTCAATCTTCTCTCTCCCACTCCCATCGCCTTCCCTCTACCACTGTCTCCCAAATCCCCCTCCCAGGGAACTCCTGTCTGTCCTCCCTGTTTCTCTTTGTTTCCTTTCTGAATCTCCCCTGCTTCCTTACAAGGACAATAATAACACATTTTAATTTTCCTTTTATTTTGCTGTTTTGTCAGTTCATGAAGATCTTCCTTTTTGTACAGCTGAGAGCTACACTATTGTGTAGAGGTGACAAGTTTTTTCAACTTCAGTTTGAACAAATAACCTTTTGTTATTTTTTCAATTTCAGATCACTACAAAGTTCCATATAGTTAGGTTACAATGTGTGCACTTGTCAGTCCTTGTAGTTGTGTCCCACACCAGGAGGTGTGCCATGTACCCAACATTGTGTCCATTAAGAGGGAGCACACCAATTCTATCCCTCCTCTCTTCTCCCTCCCCCATCTCCCCCTAAATTGAATTGAATTGAATTTTTCTCCAATGTGGGAATGCACTAGATCGTGTCCTGGCTTCATCTTAGTACTGAGTACACTGGATATTTGCTTCTCCATTCTTGTGATACCCAGAAGAATGTGTTCCAACTCCATCCAGATTAATACAAAAGGTATAAAGTCTCCATCTTGTTTTTGTGGGTGAATAGTATTCCATGGTATACACATGGCAGAGTTTATTAATCCATTCCTGGGTTAGCGGACATTTAGGTTGTTTCCACATCTTGGCAATTGTAACTTGAGCTGCAATAAACAATGTAGTGCAAATGTCCTTGTGATAAAATGACTTTTTCTCTTCTGGGTAGATGCCTAGTAATGGGATTGTGGGATCAAATGGAAGGTCTATTTTGAGTTCTTTGAAGATTCACCATACTTCCTTCCAAAGAGGCTGCATTAGTTTGCAGTCCCACCAACAGTGTAAAAGTGTCCCTCTCTCTCCACATCTGTGCCTGCATCTGTAGATTTGGGATAAGTATGGACATTTTGGTTATTTTCAGCATTTTGCAAGAAATTATAAGTAATGGTTCAGTGAATAATTTATGCACATATACTTTTATATTATTGGAGGCATAGCTTAAGGAAAATTTCTGGACAGTGGATTAATTTTCAAAAGTTAAATGATTTTTTTTAATTTGTCAAATTAAAATGTGAGTACAATTATTAGGTTACATTATTCTCACTCCAGGGTAAAATTCCATTTGTAGAAGAGCCCCTGTTTTGTAGATGCCTTCAAATTCTCCTCCAAAGGGAAAGTATTAGTCTCCATCCTACAAGCTACCAATTAAAGTGCTTATTTCACCCAATATGCCATCTGAAAATGTGCTGCATAATTTTCATGTAATTTTTTCCGAACTAATAGATAAAAAATGGTATCTCAAAATAGTTTTGAGTAGCCTTTCTCTAATTATCAGTGAGGGTGAACAACTTCAAGTGTATTTATTTACAGCTGTTTATGTGTCTCTTTAGTATTTTGTGTTCTATCTTTTCCCCATTTTTTGTTTCCCTAACTTTTATGAAGACTTTTATATATTGGAGTATCAGCCTTTTGAAATATATTATAAAATAGTCCACACCCTGGGTTCAGAGGTGGGGTAGGGTGCACTTTAGTGCCTTGGGGGCTTCTGGCTTTGCCCTGGGATACTGTAATACGCACCTTTGTGTCTTGGTGGCAACACTGTGCTAGGGCAACAGCACTGGAGGAGGGGTCTCCATCAGGAGAAATGGCCAAACTTCATGGTCTCCTCTTCTCCTTTATGGCCTTAATCCTTCTCACAAAGGTCGATTCTCAACCTTCTCTCCCTACTTAGGCAGGACTGGGGATTGATTTCCTTCCAATCCTGGAAACCAAGGCAAAACAATTCCCTGGCTTATGTACTTGGTGAGTTCCTGAAAAGGCAAGCCTACAGCTTTTATTCATATTTGATATTCTATCCTCCCATGGGTAGCCATTAAATTTTCAAAGACCTTCCCACAGGTGACTACAGAGCATTCCAAATACTTGAAAAAATACAGATCCACAATCATCCACACTCCGGAGGCTAGGGGGACAGAACTGTGTAAACTTATTTTAAAAATTATTTGAATGGATATGAAATGATTTGAGAGCATTTATCTCACTCGGCATGAATATTTTTATGTTTTAGTGTAAAAAATCAACATGTTTGAGCGTTTCCCTACCACTAATGAGGGCGTTACATAACGGAGTCTGTGCTCACATTACTCTTCTAAAAATAAAAGACCTAAAGTATGGCCCACATGGGTAACTGTTCAGGAACCATGACTCTATATTGATATTCATTTTGGGAAGCAATTTGCACTAGTCAATTGTCACTTGACTCATACACAAACTCTCTGGGAATGTAATTAAATGGATGTTTAGGCCACTTCTCTCTTTGATATTCAAATAAAGGGCAAAGAGCATGGTTAGGTCCTTTTCAGATATTTCCATTTCCTTGGGAATATTTGGTGACTACATGGAATTCTAATATTTAATTTTTAAATCTTTATCTATCAATTCTTCATGAAATTATTAGTTTTATGAAATTAACAATCCTATACATACTGTGAATACTATAATAAAGAGGCTTCTGTTTTTAAAAATATCATATTACAGCAATCAACAAATATTTCTAACTTCGTTGGAAATAGACTATAAACCTCAAAAAGATTTAATGCATTAGTTGAATTACTTAAGAACCAGTGAAGATATTTTATTTTCTGTGGAAAGCTGTGTATGTGCCTAATGGGCCTTACAGTTTTGTAGTTAGGCAGTGTAGTCACTGTGGTTATAAATTGTATAAAGACAGAAATCTCTAAGTGAGATTGACTAGAGTTATTACCTCTATTTATCAGGTAAGCAAATTGAAAGGCTTCATATATCCAGATACATGGAGCAGCAGGAAGATTCAAAGAAAATAGGGTGTCTCCAAGAAACACAGTCATCAACTTGGCCAAAATAAAATTAAGGAGAAAATTCTATAAGCATCAATATGAAAGATGCAACAAATCTACAAAGAATTGCCCATCAGGTACCATCAGACTTCTCTGGGGAGATCATACAAGGCAGAAAGGATTGGGGCCCCCATTTTTAGTCTTCTTAAACAGATCAACTTCCAGACAAGAATTTTGTATCCTGCAAAACTAAGTTTCATAAATGACAGAGAAATATTCTTTTTCAGATAAGCAAATGCTAAAGGAATTTGTCACCATTAGACCTGCCCTACAGGAAATACTCAGAACTGCATTATGCATGGATCAGCACAATAGGTACCCACCAGTGTAAAAACATCCCAAAGCTAAATCTCACAGCTCCCATAAAACAATAAAAAAAAAAAGTATACATATACATATATATATATTATAAAATAGTTTCTCTTGGTTTTTCTTAGCCTTTGATTTTGTTTAATGTTTTCATGCATTGTATTTATTTTTATTGAATCATCTGCATAGATATCACTGTGGAATTAAGTTACCATACAGTTGCAGAATTTGAACTTTACCCCCTTAACTGTTTTTACTCCTATGCTATTTTATTATGATTTGAGTGCCTTGCATGTCTGTAACATTCGTCTCGGCTTATCACATCTCATACATATAACTTACTCTCTTAGCACTTTTCAGATAACGCATGGATCTTAAGACCATAACTATTCGTTTCCTCCTGCTGCTTGTCCTTCCTTCACTGTATGCAGAATCCCCAACCAGAGTCCATTCTGTTCAGAGTACAGGTGACTGTCAATGTTTCTGTCCACTGTTCAAAGTCAGGTGTATAGTACTCCAAAATTTCAAATTCCTAGAATAGTATTTTATAAAATGTTTAAATGGTCAGATAATTTACAAAAAAATATGAATTTCAGCCTTATATGTAGAAATGAAAACAAGAATGTCTTAGATGAGCAGGATAAAATATGCTTCTCTATACATAAAATGAAAAGGAGAAGTTCTAAGAGGAAATATGTTTGCACACATAAGCAATTTTTAAAAATCAACTCCTGCCTACCATGCAGACCTCTTTCCTAGATGTTATCTCACCAAGGTGTTTCCATGGCTCATCCCCACATCTTCACCACCATCTTGGTAATCACCAGTTTGAGCCTCAGGAATAAGTTTGCTCAAGATGAAATCGCCCAGTCTAGTTTGATTGGAATCGTTTACATCTGTACAGGCAAGAGTGATAATAGCCAAAGTTGAGGATCTTACAAAGAGGACAATTAAAGAATAATATCTCTCATAAACATAAACATTCAAAAAATGATTTTCTCTCTCCTTTTCTCTCAAATAATCCATCATAGTGAAGTTGAATATGCAGTGTATCCATAAAGTTTGTGTACAAATCACTTCTTCTACATAACGTTATGCAATGATGAAAACCAGTGATCAGTGTAATACACGACTCCATCTAGTCCTCTGGTCTGTTCTAAACTTTAAGAATTTTTCCAGTAACGTCTGATGCCATTCATCAATTAGTCTATCAATTTTAATCAAATCAATCAATCTATATGTACATATGTATGTATAAATATTGTATTAGTCAGCTTTTGTATAATAATGACTGGTAAACAACCACTCAGAACTCAGTGACTTACAATAACAAGCACTGTTCAATGTTCAGGGATGCTCATGGTAACGATTATCTACCTGATTAAGGCAGGGCTCAGCTGGGGAGTTCTACTGCACGTCTTTAAGCCAAACACAGTGGCTCACACCTGTAATACCAGTACTTAAAGGGCTGAGGTGGGTGGATTGCCTGAGCTCACTGGTTTGAGACCAGCCTGAGTCAGAGCGAGACCTTGTATCAAAACAACAAAAAATAGGTCGTTAGCCTATGGATTCCATTGACTCTAGGGCCCAAATCCAATATTCTCATGGCATGTTGAGGGAATGAGGAAAACCCACAAATCAAGTTGTACTCCCATACTATGAATTTAAGTAAAATAACCTCTAACAGAGATATAAATAAATTAATTTATTTTTTCGCTGTGGAAATTCCTGAAGTTTCTGAAAACATTCACTCCATTGACTTTTGAAGGCAAGTAACCAGTTAATGGGCAAATAATTAAACATTTCAATCTTTGCAAACTATACAAACATTTTCAAATATAATTTTAATAATTATTTAATAAAGAAGGTGTGTCCTCAACATGAAGCTTTAAATAGATATTTTCTTAAATGGCCTCATCAGAAAAAAATCTCTAAATTTCTCTAAAACACAGCTTCTTAAATTTCTGGACCATCTGTTACCTTGTTAAATGCAAGCTGTCATCCAGTGGGTCCAAGGTGAGCCTGCTGCTTTGCATTTGGGCTATGGTCACAGTGATGCTGATGACAACGGTGCCTGCTGGATAAACTTGGGGAGTGAGGTATCTTCATAGTAAGGAAAAAGAATGTGATAGGCACCTTTGGTTCTGTTGTCTGCTGGTTTATCTGAAAGTTTTTTTTTTCCTTTGTTTATCAAGTGATTGCTATATATTTGAGATGTCATTTACTCATTTTTTCTGTTTGCTCTGTGACTCAGTGAAAGTTTCTGGCTATAACCCTAGACTTGGTAATGAAACTTGGAAGTTCATCTGTGTGTATTCTGGGGCCATCCCCTAGGTGGACAGATACTGAGAGTAAGGAGAGTAGTAACCAACTGGCTGTCAGCTGTCAACTCCGCATCACCACAATCACTTAAAAACATGTTTCTCTGAGCCCCTTTTCCCTGTATGGTTTTCTGTAGAGTTTCTGAAAGACGGGTCCTCACATATGGAAAAGTAAAGGAACATCTAACATTTATTGAAACCCGCAGGCAGACACATGGATGGAGCTGGGGGATGGAGATTACCTGATGAGGTGCACAGGCAGCTGAGAGCATCAGCACCCCCACCCCAGCTTCCCACAGGTCTGAGGCCCACGTGGTCAGGCAGCCCACACCTTCAGGGGCAGAGGCACTCTGGCATGAGCCTGTCCTCCCATTTCTAGGCCCTCCCTTCCTAACATGCCCCAGGATTTGTAGGATTGTGTTTTAGACAGCAATTCCCTGCATTAAAACAATTCTTGTTTCAGTGAGTCACAAATGGTTTCTCTTTTGCTAGAGAAATACCAAATAATGTGGTAAGTCAGACTTTTTACGTATAACAAGTTCTTAATAAAATTAGGAGAGATATTGTCATTTCTCCACTGCTGGGGCTGAGGACAAAGACACAATGTTAGAGCACAAAGGGGCCTCGCTGGAGGGCTTCCCTCCCACCTTCTACCAAAAGTCTCCAGGGGCCTTTAGAACCTTCTGCCTCTGAGAAATGCTCTCAGCAGATGGAGGTACCAGGAGGAGCAGCTGGGGCTGCCCAGCCTCACACACCTGCTTCCCTGGGGTGGTTTATGCTATGACTTGTAACACTGTGGGAGGGGAACTGTAACCCTGCAGACAGTAATAATCTGCGACATCTTCAGCCTGCAGGCCACTGATGGTCAGAGAACAATCTGTCCCTGACCCACTGCCTCTGAACCTTGAGGGGACCCCGGTGGCCAAATTAGATGCGTAATAGATCAGGAGCTTAGGAGATTTCCCTGGTTTCTGCTGATACCAGGCTAACCGACGACTAATGCTCTGACTGGCCTTGCAAGTGATGGTGACTGTGTCTCCTAGAGAGGCAGACAGGGAGGGTGGAGACTGCGTCATCTGGATGGCACAGCTGGCACCTGAGATGGGAAAAATAAAAAACAAATGCACACACAGTCAATCCACTCTTGGTAGGGCTTAGCTAAAGATCCAGTCAGTACTGACCACACTGTCTGACTAATCCCTGGTATTCTCCCTCCTCACCTAGGAGCCAGAGCAGCAGGAGCCCTAGGAAATGAGCGGGTGCCCTCATGGCCATGCTGTGTCCTGACAGGCACTGACTCCTGCACAGGCTGTGACCAGCTTGGCAATAAGTCTTGGGGGCAGGGGGCTGTGCCCTGGGAACATGCAAATGAGCATGGGGAGGGCAGGCTGGGCACAGCTGCAGGGCTGGCTCATCTCAGTGACTCAGAAGGGACCCAGCATCCCCAGGTGTCCCAGGGCAGACCAGGGCAGCACAGATTCACTGGCAGAGAGCTTGTTTCTCCTGGAGGCTATGGGACCTAATATGTCTAATGTCTTGTGAAGAGAGTGTGATTTTTATCATTTCAAGGTTTAGGACATGCTTTACCTTTCAATCACAGACATAGTCTGTTGGGGACGGTACCAACTACGGAAACACAGAACAGGTAACAAGTTCTCTGCATTTTATACCTTTGGATACCACTCACCTTAGAGAGGCTTCATCCATTCTCTAATTCTTTGATGTGCTTGGTGTGACAAAATATCATCAATGCATCCAGAGATGCCATGAAATAGAAGAGGGAGAAAAAAGCATAGGGGTGATGATTTGAGAAGAAAGGCTGCCTGTCATCATTAACCTGCCATCTCCAGCTGAGTGGTCTCTCTCCCCCCATCTCTGGATGCTCTGCTCCACTCTTTCAAGCAGGCCAGCCAAGGTCAAGGACTTTCTCCCTCCCCACCTATGAAGCATCAGCTGCCTTCCTGGCTCTGTCTCTGCTACATGTATCCATCCTCGGTGTCCCCCAAGGACCTCAGATTATCACACAAGCTTTCCATCCACTCACCCCAAGTCGTTCCCTTTATAAGTGGAGTCCTCTGCAGAGCCATCATTCATGTCCACCCTTCAATCTACTGTGCTCCCTAAACCAGCACCTTCCACCATCACCGAGTCCCTTCCAGTTCCTCAGAGAACTTCCAGCTCTCAATGTCTGGGTTTAGGACAATGGGGCCCAGCAGAGTGAGTCCTGAAGCAGTCAGGAAATGGAGATAGAAGCCCTTCCTATAGTATTGGAGCTACAGTGGGGATAGCGGGTGTCCCCACACAGAAGAGGTCCTGCTGCTGACCTGCTGTGGGGTCCCAGAGAGTGTGACGATCAGGGCATTCATGTGGGTAAGGACGCCCAGTGCAGGGCCGGAGCCCAGGCAGGGTGAGGATGACAACCACCCAGGGGCTGCAGAGATGGTGAAGGCCATGGAAAGGGCATCAGAGCTAGAGCAGGGTGTGAGGGTCTGTGTGTGCAGAGTCTTCTGCATGGAGGCGTAGCAGATGATGGCATAAAGGTCTGGTTTAGAACCATGGGGCTGATCTATAAATAAATACAGTCAACATAATTAGAGTCAAGATCCTGGATATTAGAGAAAAGAGTTACTGTAATGAAAGAGGACTGTTTGAATAAACTCTGTGATCTTGTGATGAAATTAATGATATCAGTATAAACTCATAGTATTTTGTGATCAAGACATAAATATGTGTCTTCTCTGTGGATAGAGAAATTAATAGATAAATAGACAATTTTTCCTCATCCAGGAACAGTGACACTCCAGGCCCACATTGCACCCATAGTGTCCAGATCTTTGTTTCTAAATATCATTCTCCACTAAAAGGGACCAATAATCCTGGCAGAAATGTCTCTTTCTAGGTCTGAGGTAGGACAAATAGAAGTCTGGACCATTTTGAAACTAAGGAAACACTCAAAGAATGATGGGGTTACGGCAAAAGGAAGAGTAACAAATTTGAATGGGGCCATCATTGGCCAAATCTGAGGAACCCTGAATACCAAAATATGCAGAATGATTACCTTGAAAGGAAATGGGAATCTATGATTTCATACTGACATTTTAAGGAAGAACGGGATAATCATAAATTATCGAACAGCTCCACAAATTTATATTAACTATAAACAGGAAGAACAACTGTGCATCAGAGAATCCCGGCAGACTCCACCTTAGACCAGATCTGAAGTGAACATCCTCAGTGATGGGCAGATTGACGTCGCGCCCCTGACGGGATGAAGGAGAGGAGCAGAGCATCGCTTCTGGACGCTCCCGCCAGTTATGGGCTGAACTGTGACTCCCAAAGTTCCTATGTCGATGCTGTAACGTCCAGTGCCCCAGAGTATGATGTTACCTGACAACAATGTGTTTAAGGAGGTAGATCGATGTTAGTAAAGTGAAGTCATGTGGTTGGGACCTAACCCAGTGTGGCAGGTGTTCTTTTCAGAAAAGGAAATTGGAACTCAGACACACACGGAGGCAAAACCGTGATAAAGCAAAGGAAGACACCATCTGTACACCGAGGAGAGCAGCCTCAGAAACGATCAATCTTGCTGACACCTTGATCCCAAACTTTAGCCTCCAGAATGCTGAGAAGATGAATTTCTGATGATGAAGCCACCCGTTCTCTGGAACTTGGTTATAACTATCCTAGCAAAGTAACATGCTGACAAGGATGCATTAGCTGAATTTAACCCTGAGGGAAAAACAAACAGGTCCACACTGAGGGGCAGTCTGCAAAACAGCTAAGGTGTAATTTCTTTAATTGACAGTCATGAAATTCTAGGGGAGACTGTTCCAGACTGAAGGAAGCTAAAGAGACATGAGCCAATAATGGCAACACGTGAACCTGAATGAGATCGTTTTGTTTCAAAAGTTGCTCCTGAAAAGTTTACAAAATTTAGAATAGACACGAGGATTAGATGGAGTCCTGTATTATAAGGATCACCTGATTTCATAATTTTGTTGGCATTATGTAAGAGAAGGTCATTTGTAGGAAAAGCACAGTAAAGTCTTAAGGCTGTGTCTATCAGGTTTTCAGCTTGCGCTCAAATAGTTCCAATGGGAAGGAAATACTTAGTGCTGGTCTTACATTTCTGTGAGTGTATCTTTCAAACGTGTAAAGATAACAAAGCCGTTCTTCAGGGCCTGGTAAAGGTATTCGTAGTATTCTGGAATGGCCCTGGCCAATCCTCATTCCCATTCTAGGACCAAGAAATTTCTTGCAGATACACAAAGATGACAGCATGTTTCTCCAAAGGACGGAGCCCTCACACATAATGTCATTGTCCAAAGACCAGAAGTGACAGGTTCCTAATACCCAGTGAACTGACAGGCTGCACCTCATTCCTGGTCTGGGCCCACACTCTTCCTCCTCACTGTCACTGGGTTTTATATTCTACACCTCCTCAGAATGACAGTGCTGACAGACCCACCTACCTCAGTAGGAATCGATGCTGCTTCCTCCAACTAGAGAGGATGGCCCTAGAGTCAGGGCCTGGGTTAGGAAAAACCCAGGCCACCTAAAATCCATATTACCTAAAGTAGGATGGAGACCAACCAAGACACTAACACCTGGGAAGTTGCTCTTAGTTAGAAAAGCAGGGAGGTGCTATGGGATGAAGACAAAGCCTGGCCTGCTGTGAGGGCAACAAGCCAGGGAGTCCTCAAGGCCTCAGGTGGAGGCTGCAAAGGGAGGCTGTGTCTGCACCACAGGGAGTGGAAACACTGGTGTCTTCACAGAGGTCTTGGTGCCCTTTGATCAATGACTCAGGTACCTTCTACTGTATAGAGAAATTTTACTCCATGCCTAGTCACTAAAATGTGTTCCAAATATTTCCACTCAAAGCAACGTTTTTCCTATTTAGTAGATAAAGATAATATAACTTATGATGAAGAATAGATGGCAGAATGCTGCGAACATACACAGCTAATTAAATCTATGGACCTTTGCTGCTTCCAATTTTGACATTATTGGTATAAAGTATGTGTGTGTGTTTACAGTTTCTGTCTTCTGCACTCATTCCTGAATATGTCCTAGGATTCTAACTAAGAATTTTAAAAACCAAATTTATGCTTCAAGTTAAAAGTTTTTCATGATTTAGAGTATAACCACTTCCTGTCCCAGTTTTACAATCTTTTGACTAGTGATTCCATTCGAACAAATGTTTAAAGCCTTTTATATTTAACAACCTTTTGATAATCAAAATTTTAATCCAGCCTCAGCGCCTTTAGCTCAGCGGCTAGGGCACCAGCCACATACACTGGAGGTGGCGGGTTCGAATCCAGCCCAGGCCTGCCAAACAACAATAACAACTAGAACCAAAAAAAAAAATAAAGTTTAAATCCAGTCTATTTA
>NW_003852542.1:78534-92190 GCF_000181295.1 Otolemur garnettii | reverse complement strand
TGGCAGGTTCGAATCCAGCCCAGCCCTGACAAACAACAATGAGAACTAGAACCAAAAAAAAAAAATAAAGTTTAAATCCAGTCTATTTAACCTCAAGCTAACTTTTAAATATTAGGGCCACTGAAAGACTAAGAGAGACATAATTAGGCTTATTTAATGTGTTAAAACTGAATAGGAAGCATTGGTAGACATCAAACGGTGTTTACCTTTCTTTGGATAATATTTATATAATTATAATTATAAAATTATATTACATATATATTTTATATACCTTCATATATATGTATTATAGATTCATATATATTTATGTACTATAAATATATATGTATGAACACCTGACTTGTTTAGGGAATTTTTCACTTGGATTGCCCAGAACTTTAGATCTGTTCTATGGGAGGTGTTAAAGTCAGGTATTATGTGCCTTGTATCCCATTGTTTACTTAAGTACTCCGTTATGCCTGTTAGGAAGAGTGCTAATGTTCTTGTCATGCAAACCTTAGATCCAACCCCAGCACCTGTGAATGTTTGCAGATGACTGCATAGTGCTTTCACTCCCTCAGCTAAACCCCAGCTTGATCCCTTCCCAGCTGGAAGAAGCCAGAACAGGAACCTCAGGAATAAGATTGGGTAAATGCCAAGTGTGGACCTACTGAAACGTCTCTTACAAATTAATAATGGGGTACAAGGCAAGAAGTGTGGTAAGGGCCTAGCTAAAAATAAGGCACAGTTTCCCCTAAAAATAATGATAGTAATTAGCCTCTGTTCCCCTGTTGGCTACTCTGGACTCACATACTTGATGGCATTTAAGGGTCTTAGCTTTCTCCTCATAGTTGGTGGTTGTAAAGACCCCTAACTTTCTCCATAGATGATGATCCATCTTGGAAACCTACAAGTAGTTTCAAAGTATCTTCCAGGTCCTGCATCCCAGTGGATTGGTTGACCCATCCAGATTGGCAGCCCAGACAAAGGAAATGGCTCAACGGACCTTGTGACTCACTCCCCGCCTCCCTCCCCAAGAAACTGTCCTGCATTGCAGTGAACTGGCTGACCCACCCAGGCTGGTACTCCAGTGACTGATGCTTCTGTCTAAAACTCAGAGAATTAACAGACGCCAGTTACCTAATCCTCTGTAAAAAAAACCCAGTCTCCTGAATTTTGAGGAGGTAGATTTGAGAAATCTCTCCCACTTTAGCACTATGGTGATTAGACCCCTTCTTCTGTAAAACAATTAATTAATTTTAGTTTAAAAACTGGAAACCTTATGAAATACTGGATTCTCTCCCTAGAAATTGCTCTTGTTTATAATATTGGCCTACAATTTTCATGATTCTCCAGTTAAGACCACACAATTTTAAGTAATGATTTTTTTGTTTGTTTGTTTGTTTCTGTGACTTCACTTTGCAGGATGAGAACTAAAATGTTGATGTTTCCAATTTCAATACCAAATTGTGTTAGGTATGACTACAGACTTTTGGCAATTTTAGTTTTAATTTGCAAAGTTTCAACTAACACCACTTTGAATTGCATAGTGGTTACTGATACTTAAGCTAATGAAAGTCCAGAGAAGACATTTTAAGAGAAGAATTGATCCAGTCACTTATTTTTAAGTACCAAACTCCAGTTTATTCCTCTATCTCCTCTGTATTCCACTGTGCGAGTTCCAGACTAAGGGAAGCTTTAGAATGGATGCCAGTAGATCCTAGTGTTACACACTCCTTGTTCATGTACAGCTCTCATTCTTCAAATTCCAGTAAGAATTCTGAGGTTTTGAGTAAGTGGACAAGGTAATGACCAATCTGCAGACCATGATAGCCAAGGATATGGTCTCTCAGAAAAATGAAATTTGTGTCCTACATTCCATCCAGGGGATTGGTTTGAAATAAGTCTTTCCAAAACCTTATGGTAATTAGGAGCTTTAGAAGGAGAAAATAGTTGATTCAGATGAGAGTATCAGTGTGTTCTCTCTCAGTTGAAACCAGAGCTCTGAGTTAAAGAATACAGGAGGCAAAAATAAGTTAGAATCTCTATAGATCTGAATAAACAGAAGAAAAATGTCTCCTTTACCCAGAACTACTTTATTTTTAAAGAAAAAAAGAAAATAATAAAGAAGAAAGTGATCTTTCCTGCAAGTAAGTATTAAACACAGACTATGTAAAAGACTGTCTGCTAAAGCCGGGTTCAGTCATTTTCATAGACGGAGTCAAAGGACTGATTATTGTCAAAGATACCTGACCTGGCTGGTATCTTGATGCAGGGACATGATGAATTCAAAGGTCACTGTGATCCAAACATGATTTGAATTCCAGCAATTAATGAGACTACAGTGGGTTTTATTTTTCTAGGAAGCATGGGTGCTCTACTTCACTGACGTGTGCCCTTATTCTCTGACCGTGTCCATGCTGAGGAAGAGGGCACACAAAGTGGACCTGGACTCCCATGTCCCACTTACCCTGAGTAATGCATCACTCTAGAGGGCTGGTATTAAGGGAATAGTAAAGGAGTGACTGAGAAATATTATATGCTTGTTTATTTTTTGTTACTCCCATTAAAGGAAAGTTCTGGGAGGGCAGGGGTTCCGTTTGTTCACAACGCCCTCTGCCTAGAAGAGTAAATGATACAGACATGTTTAGATAGATAGATAGATAGATAGATATAAACTATATATATACACACAACTATATATGTATATAGTTGTATACAAATACCACTATTCATTATTCATGTAACTTTATATTTTTATTGTTTATTATGGAATAAAGAAAGAACTGCTCTGAGCTCAGGAGCAGGAGCTTTTCACCCAGTTCCCCCAGGAGGAGCTGTGACACCTTAGATCAGCTCAGGACAGAGGGATCTGAGAAACTAGAGAGATTATTTGATTAACTGGTTGATCTAGAAGCAGTAACAAGAGTGATTCCTAAGTCTGTGATGACTCCTCTTCTGAGTGTTTATGTGAGGGAAACATCACAGGTCTGCTCTGGATGTAGAAGTGCCTGTGAGAGGTACAAGAGGAACCTCAATATCTAAATAAATTTAAAAGGGTGTCCTTATTCTATGTAGTAGCATAAATATAATTTATATACTGGTGCCGTGTTTATAGATTTCCATTAAGGTGTGAAATTTTACACTCACAAACATGTAGAGTATGTGACAAAAGTAATTTATGCTGTCAAATTCACTACAGCTGGTTTGGAAGACTACAACTGACATACAAATACTTTCCTAATGTGTGCAATGTGCGGGTGCTCAACATGCCTCTGGGGTGAAGGGCTCAACTACAACTTGAGCTTTGCCTTAGAAATGAAAACAATGTAACTTAAACATTTGTACCCTCATCATAATCTGGAATATAAAAACATCTAATGTTTCCTAACATAAAATAAAGAGATACTAAAGACAAACAAATATGTTCCATTTGGAGCTTTTCCTGAAGTTGTTTTTTGGTTCTTACAAGCACTTGTGTGGGATGAGGATTGTTTTCTCCCCTCTTCTGTTGTCCTCACAACTCACTGATTTGGCACTTTTACCCTCGGACTCTCTGAGGTTTTGCCTAGGGTGCTTGGGAGTGAGGCTGGCTGCTCAAAGCTCTATTAATGGGGCTCCCTGGACGGGGGCCTGAGCTCATCAGACAGGTGAGTGGCAGCAAGATGGATCCACAGCTCTCATTCTCACTTTCCTGGTGCTCTGGGTCTCAGATGAGAGGTTTAGAAGAGTAAAACCTTTAAGAAAAGGAAAAACAACTTAATATGCAAAAATTTTTTAAAACTTTCATTGAAAACAGCATATTTATAACAAATAAATTAACCTACATTTTTAGGTATACATTTTAATGTTTTGGTGATGCAAAATTTAGTCACTGTCCATTCTTGATCACAGTTGTGAGGGAAAAACACAAGTTCACCATGACTGGCCTGTGAATATTTTACAGAATACATCCAGCTCTCTTTTGAGCTCAAAAATAGCTAAATTAAAAGGGGGAAGAAATATAAAGCACACAGGTATTCTTAAGTAGCTCCTTTTGTGCAAATCAACACAAATTGTAAGACCAGTCTGGACCATTTTAAGCTGCCTTAGTTGTCTTAGTACCTTTCAGTTAATTGTAAGAGTAAAGTACCAGCCTAACGGGAAGTACTGTGCCTGCTGAACCTCTACTGTATGCAAATATACAAATGCAATGTACTGTTCACAACATGCCATTAAGACTCCACAACAGTCAGGCAGTGCAGATCTCACTCTCAGAAAAACTCCTGCAGCCCCCTAGAGTCAGAGCCTGAAGAATTCCTACCTTGACTCTATCAGTAGGCTCAGACACACTCATCTAACTCCCCAAGCTGGTTTGGTCTGGGTCATTTCTTTGGTCTCTTGGAGTCATTTTAATTAGGAGGGGGTTTTTCAACACCCTTCTAGGAATTCCCTGAAATAAGCTGCCTGTGGAAACACTGCCAAGACACAATCTCCAGCCCCTGCTGGCTTTTAGAAGTGAGGGTCACCATTAGATGCAAGCCAGGCCAGAGTCCTCTATCAAACTCCATTAATGAGAACTAATTAGCCTGGCCACGGCAGAAACCAGGACAGGCTCCTAAGCTGCTCATCTCCTGAGCACTCATCTGGAGACCTGGGCTCATCTATCAATTTTTAGTAATAAATCTGAAACCGATTTCACTCTCTCCATCAGCAGCCTCCAGGCTGAAGATGTGGCAGTTTACTACTGTCAGCAGCAGCACGGCCACCCTTCCTCAGTGTGTCAGACTCAAGTTCACCTCCAGGCTTCGGGTCAGTGCGTCTTTAATGCAGCAGCCACCTCCTTCCTGCTCAGCCTGTTTCCCCCTTATCTGTGTCTGCTGGTTCCATCAAAGAAGAATGTGCAAGTCTCCAGGGGAGATCCACTGTCTCACATTAGGGCTTCCCCAGGGTCAGTCCTCAGTACATAGTCTCAAACTCATGTCACCACAATCTCACTGACTCAAGATGATTGTTGAAATAGAAAGACACAGGGATTAAATTCTTTGAACAAGGATTGAAATGCCACACGCAGGCTGAGGCAACAGCCTTGACTGTCCTGACCACCTGGACAAAAGCTGACCCATGGACTATTTACACATCTTGCCATAGATAGATGTATTTAATTAAAACTGATGGGATAAATGTGAACACTTAGAGATCCATTTGAGTAATTTGTTGAGAGGATATTTTAAAAAACTATTTGCATAATAAGAATAAAAATTGCCTCAGTTATGGAAGAACATACATATGCTAGCAAAGTAGCTCCAAATTCCATGGCTAATACACCAAGCATTTATTTTCAGGATGGATGTTCATGTGAACACTCCTCTGGCTGAAGAGGGTGGTCAGTGTGGTGGTTCTACTGCAGGACACTGTGCTCGTCTCCAGCCTTTGGATTGTGTTTGTTCTGGGACCAAGAAAGTGAATATGTAAAGTAAATAATTTGTACAGCGAGTAGCAGATCTGAACAAAATCTCTAAATCAAGGTAAGCAGATGATTGTAAGTATCATAACGTCTAATGCAGTTAGTTGTCCACAATTGTTATCCTTTCACTTTGTTGATTTATCAAGGCTCTGACATATTTACTGCATTTAATTTTCAAGGCATTTTTTCAAAGGAAAATAATAATATTTTCATAATTTTTATGTTTATTACATAAAGATTTTTCAAATGTAGTTTTGCATTAAATAGAAATAAAGCTGTGTGTTTTCAACCTAGGGCTTTTCTCATTGGAAACAGAAATATCTTTCCCTGAAGTAAATGCTCTTTAAAATGCAGATGCTTAAAAACATTACGGACTATCTGTTAATTTGTTAAAATGAAGGCTGTCATTCACCGTGCCTGAGTTGCGTTTGCTACTTACCATGTGTAACGTGCTCCCAGGGATCAGCGTTGCGGGTGCACTGGCTTCTGGACAAACTCCGAGTAGCAAAATTTTTCTATGAAGGACGATTTATACAATATGAGCTTTTAGGTTTTCCTATTTGTTTGGTCAAGAGAGGTTTTTTGTCAAATGACTGCTATATATTTTAGGCAATTTCCTCATTTTTCTGCTTACTCCATAGCGTAATAGATCTTTGTTTTCCTGTAAGGATCTCAGACTTCCTATCAGTAAGTGTAAGCTCATTCAAGCATATTCTGACACCATCTCATACCTGAAAAGATTTGAGATTTGAGGAAATATTGACCTCTGTTAGCACCACTATCTTTTCTGGAATCAAATTTTGCCAAATTCCTTTCCTCTGTGTGGTTTCTTTTAGAGTTACTTGAAGACAGGCCCTTCCTTCATATTGGAAAAGCCAAAAAGGATGATTCGATTTTTGTCAGCACCTGCAGGCAGGCCCTTGGGCAAAGCTCAGGAATGGGGGATCCTCTGGGGAGGAGCTGCACCAGCTGAAAGCAGTGGCATTACCGCCCTTGGGATTCCCGGAGCTGGCTGAGGACCAAGTGGTTAGGCAGCCCATAAACTCAGTGACAAACGGACTCTGAATATTGACAAACCACCAAAGATTCTCTGGTGTCTGGTACCAGCATCCCTGACCACCCTACACGCAAGCTGGTATTTCTGATTCTAGTTTATTGTATTAAAATGATTTCCTTGGAATCCTTAGAGCAGCTTCATATTTCTATGACTGATGCTACAAATCATTTGTCAGGTGTCATAGTTGGTGTCCTTTATTAAATCAAGGGAGACATTATCACATCTGCAGTGTTGAGGCTGAGGGGCAAGAAAGAATTTGAATGCAGAGGAGCCTCCCCGACCCTGTCTACCAAAACCTGCACATCTTGGCTGCCTCTGAGCAATGCTCTCTGCAGATGGAGGAACCAGGAGAAGCAGCTGGGGCAGCCCGGCCTCACACATCTGCTTCCTTGGGGGTTTATGGTATGACTTGTAACACTGTGGGAGGCCAACTGTTATACTGCTGACAGTAATAAGTTGCAAAATCTTCAGCCTGTAGGCCACTGATGGTGAGGGTGAAATCTTTCCCTGACCCACTGCCTCTGAACCTCGATGGAACCCCAGATTGCAAATTGGATGCAGCATAGATCAGGAGCTTAGGAGATTTCCCTGGTTTCTGCTGATACCAGGCTAACCAACTGCTAATGCCCTGACTGGCCTGGCAAGTGATGGTGACTGTGTCTCTTAGAGATGCAGACAGGGAGGATGGAGACTGGCTCATCTGGATGTCACAGCTGGCACCTGAGATTGGAAACAATATTAATAATATGTTATCAATAAAGTTATAACAGGATTCTCCCTCAGGAGCCAGGCTGGACTGACCATACTGACTTAGGAAATCCTGGGTGTTCTCCTTCCTCACCTGGGAGCCAGAGCAGCAGCAGCCCCAGGAGCTGAGCAGGGGCCCTCATGTCCATGCTGTGTCCTGAGAGGGACTGACTCCTGCACAGGGTGAGGGTGTGACCAGCCTGTTAATAAGTCTCCAGGGAGGGGGCTGCACCCTGGGAACATGCAAATCAGCAGGGGTGGGCAGGCTGGGCACAGCTGCAGGGCTGGCTCATCTCAGTGACTCAGAAGAGTCCCAGTGCCCCAGGTGTCCCAGAGCAGACCAGGGCAGCACAGATTTGCCTGCAGAGATGGTCTTTCTCCTTGGAGGATGTTTTGTTAAAAAGGACATTTGGGGGCATCTATTGGTAAAAGTTAAAGTGATTGTGAAGAATAAATGGAATCATGTATTTCCAAGTTATATTGGGAGTATTTAGGCAAATACCCTTATTTGTAAAGAATTCTAACAAAGTCTTGGAAAGGGGGCCTATCAGGTAGTCAACATATTGTCAAATATTTCCAGACAAGACTCTTGGGACCACACATTGCAACTCCTGCTGACCTTTCCCTCTGAACCTTCTTGTCAACATACTCTTCATCTTAACGACATGGTCTCTTCTGACTGACCATTTTTCCACAGCAACCAAATGAGACCCCTCATCCCCAGGTGTATAAGGAGGGTAGGTACAAGTTTTCAAAACATACCCATGCCCTCTTGTGTTCACTAGGGGTGTGTAGCTTGCAGTGGCATCAGGGCACAGCCTTAAGTGCCAGGCAGATGTGATTCTTCCTGAGAAATCCATCACAGTCTCTACCCGGGCCCCATCTCTACCCAATCCCAGCAGCATCAGTATCCCAGCATAAAAGCCACAGACCTGGGTCCTGAGCCAACAGCTGATGGCTGCCATGTGCTTCATGTTCTGATTTGCACCCTCTGCCAACATCTCAATAGTCTTCTTTTTTCCCGAGGAAATATCTGGATTTTACAGTGATATTGTTTAGATATTTGGGCCCTCCAAACAACATGTTGAAATTTAAATTTTTAATGTACTTCAGTTTTATTTTTATATTTATTTATTCTTATTTCAGATTAATATGAGGGTGCAAATGATTAGGTCACATTGCTTTCATTCCTAAGGTAAAGTTCAAGTTGTAGTTGAGCCCCTGATCCGGGGGTGTGCTCATACCCCACACTGTGCACATTAGGTGAGAGCTCCCCAATGCCCCTTTCCCTGCTCCCTCCTCTCCCTCCACCTCCCCCCACCTAGACATACTTGTGCTTTTCTCTCATGTGTATGTAGTTTTTTTTTTTGTTGTTCTATTGGTTTTGTTCAGTATTAGGTACATTGGATACTTCTTCATTCTTGGCATACATTTCTAAGGAGAATGTGCTTCAACTCCATCCAGGGAAATACAAAAGAGGTAAATACCATGGGATATTATTCAGCCATAAATAACATGGAGACTTCCCAGGCTGAAATTCGATCCCCAGTGGTGGGAGGTATTTGGGTCAGGAGAGCAGAGCCCTCTGAAAAGTCTTGGTGCTCTCGAGGGAATAATAAGTCAGTTCTCACTTCCTTAGCTCACATGAGTGCTGGTTGTTGAATACAGGCTGGCACCACCTCCTCCCACTCCCCCTTCTTCTCTGACCACAGGACAAGCCTGCTGCCCCTTCACCTTCTACCTTGATTGGAGCTTCCTGCAGCCATTACCAGAGGTAGATGCTGCTGCTGAACTCTTTGTTCAGTCTGGAGGCCCATGAGCCAAATAACCCTCTTTTATTTATAGAAATCAGCCAGCCTCAGTTATTTCCTTTGTAGCAATACAAAATTGTCTGACAGACATAGTTTCTTGTACTTATCAAAATTCTGTGTAATGTGGCACCCTATGCTCTCTAATTCATCCAGTGGCTCTTGGTTGTATTTAAAAAGGCAGCTTTGGAGTTCAAAAACAGCATTTTGTTAAATTATATTTCAACCTGTTTGAATAAGATTGTTCAAAGACTTTTGGTTCTATGCCTTTATTATTTAATTTACCAAAGTGAAGAAAACAAGAAAATGAAATGTTTTGCTCATCTACTCCCCTGAGATTAGTAACGTAAAATCCTGGGCCTTCCCTCATCTTGGGGAAGAATGTGCATTAAAACCAAGTAGGAGGAGAAAGGGGCCATGGGAAGACAGTAGGGTCCTATATCACCAAACATTACCCCACTGAATATGGACTAGCTGAGCCAACACAAAACCAATAAATGTTCCAGTATTATGTTGTCATGACTGGGCCTCAGTTCTATGACTGCTATGATGGGTGGTAATGATAGTAGTAATAATAATAAAACCAGAGTCAGTCTAGCCACCATTTCCATGTCACACTAAGCCCCTTCAGTGGTCAGTCTTGTACATGGTAAGCCTCTTGTGCTCAAGTGTGGGAGAATCCTGAGGGTTTGATACCAGATTTTTGACTTTGGATTTCCAGCTCTTGGTCTCGACGATTCCCTGAATTAATCGATGGACCACAGGATGAGCAGTAAGTTAGGTTTTATTTACAGAGGTATTATTACAGCTCTTACAAAGAGCGAAACCTTGCAGAACAGGATAAGATAGGTTTTATAGTGTCACAGCTCTTACAAAGAGCCAAACCTCCTTGCAGAGCAGGATGCAAGTGTTACAGCTCTCACAAAGAGCCAAACTTCCTTGTAGAACAGGATCCAAGTGTTACAACTCTTCGTCTTTCTCCCTCAGAGGTCTGCAACAGTCTGCTAAAGTCTTGCTCTTCTGCTCTATCTTCCTTGAAGGTCTGTGATGATCTTCTCCTAGGCTCTCTGCTCAGGGGTTTATATAGGGGCAGTTGTCCAATGAGCTGAGAGCTTAGCTGATTGGTCTATAAAATAGGCCAGTCAGGAGCAGGATTGAAAATGGACCAATCAGGGATGCACTGGAGGAATCGCCAGTGTTTTCACCTGATGGACCTGGGCTTTTTTGTTACTCCAGCCTCCGGTAGGAGAGGAAAGCTCCCCCTTTGGCTCCAGCCTACAGGTTTCTGTGCCAGCTGCTGCCAAGGCAGACCTGGCAGGTCCTCTATCGCTGCTCTACTGGAGCCTCTGGTAAAGGAGGGAAGCTCCCCACCACTTGCTCCAACCTGCTGGTTCCTCTGCTGGCTGTTGCCACCAAGACAGAGGTGGCAGGTCCCCAAGTCCCACTCAGCTGAGCTGGCTGGGGCACCACTTTTCCGGTATCAGGTTTTTCCAATGACTTGACATTGCCATTTCTAGGGAGATATGTAAATTCTTTCTGGCACGTTTTCAAAAGTATTGTCTTCTGATACATATAACAAATAATAATTTAATGTTGGGTACTCTACAACAGTGGCACATTAGACAGTGAAATGTAGTTTGCATGAATGGTCTATGGGTAAAGACCTCCATGTGTGGGATCCAAGGGCTAAGGAGGCTGCAACACCCTTAGCTCAACAAAACCCTAATAGCAAGGTAGCCATAGTGGAGTCCTCAGATTTGGGGACACAACGACTCTGTCTGTCTGTTCTTGTACCATGCATTTGTGGTCCTCTCCCAGTCAGAACCTGGGGGCAGTTTCCCTCTTATCTATCTCACCGTCCCCCCTCAGCTCCCCTGGGGTGTCCTTGGAGAACAGGGGTGATGACTGCACGGGGAAACTGGGTTTAAGTCTTCACTTATGGTTAGATTTAAACGTCATTCCATTTAGCAATCTCACCAAGAGGACTGGGGCCTGTAGATGATTATGGAGGGAGGATCATCCTCTTCTGTCTCCCCTAAAACAAGTACGTCCTGGATTTTTGTGGAGGGTTAAATCCATATTTACAAAAAGGTTCAATTCTTGCTTCAAATCTGAATCTGGACTGAAAACAGAGTATGAAGGCTGAGAGCTGTGTCTCTGTTGGGTACATCTCTCTGAGTCCACAAATAGCCATAACACCAGCATTAGTTAGGGCCTGGCAAAGGCTCCTCATGTACAGCCCCTTGTCACATAGCTCTGTCCCCTCTGCCCCAGCTCTCTCAGGTCTCTCTCTGTCCAGCTGCTCCCTCATTTTGGACTCTCAAAATGAATGAGTGCTCCACCCTTTCTTAGCCTGAGGCCAGTACTCTGTTATTTGTGAAATAATAATTCAGACTTTATTAACTTTAGCCATAGCCAGACCAAAATCATTTAAGAGATAATTTTGAACACTGACTCAGTGCCCACCTAGATTCTCTCTAAATCCTGAGTCTTTCTTGGAAAGATAAAACACTATTTCACTGTTAGCCACTTTCCCACAAGTATGTATTGAGCCCTGGCTGTGAGTCAGGCACCGAGCCAGATGTTAAGTTTAAATATGACAAAAACGGAAGCCGGAGGAGAGGGCAAGATAGAAAAAGGGAGAGACTGATTTTAAAACCTGTCTAATTCCTAGGACAGACCCTGGTCCCTCCAGGTCTGTTTATTCAGAAGTGCAGCAGAGGGAGCCAGCAGGGGCCACAGTCCTCCCCTGGACAGAAGTAGCCCTGGAGCCTCACTTCCTGTCAGGCCACAGACACCCCGTGTTTTAAGCTCAGGAGGAAAATCCTGTGGGGCCATCACCTGGGAAGAAGAATGGAAATGTGCTCACACACATCCTCACACCCTGTGCCAAGCAGAGCCGCTAACGCAAGTTCAATATTCACAGTTGTTTTGGCGTTGGTCTGGAAAATAGTCCAAATAGTCAATCCTGAACTTAGTAATTTCGTCTTTTCTTTCCTAGTCCATCCCCCTAGTTGTTTTATTCATTCATGTGTAGATTTTTTTATTTTTATTTTTTGTATTCCATCTAGATTTCTCATATCTGTGTTAATTTTAGTTATTTATTTTTATAGAATATGTGTGATAATAATATGGTCCCCAAAGACACAAACATACACCAGCAGAAAATGTGTGGGCAGAAAAGTGACACATGTGACGCATGTCAGTCTTCTTTCTCCCACGCCCATCACCCTCCCTCTGCCTCTCTCTCCCAAATCCCCCTCCCAATGAACTGGACTCTATCCTCCCTGTTTGTATTTGTTTGCTTTTTGTATCTATTCTGCTTCCTTACCATGACAATAACACATTATAGATTCTTTATTTTGCTGTTTTTATGGAGTTATATATCCTGGAAAGCACTCCATATAGGTTCATGAAGATCTTCTTTTTTGTACAGCTGAAAGTGCACTATTGTGTAGAGGTGACAATTTGTTCAACGTTAATTTTTAGTGTGTACCTTTTGTTGTTTCTTAATTTCAGATTACTATGAAGGTCCATACAGTTAGGTTATGATGTGTGCACTTGTAGTTGTAAGTCCTTGTAGTTGTGTCCCACACCAGGAGCTGTGCCATGTACCCTGACATTGTGCCCCTTTAAGCGGGAGCACAGCAATTCTCTCACGCTCCCCTCCTTTCCCTCCTCCCAACTTGAGTTGAATTGAGTTTTTCTCCTATCTGGGCATGTGCTTCATATTAATACTGAGTACATTGGATATTTGCTTCTCCATTCTGCTGATACTTTACTAAGAATGTTTTTCAACTTCATCCACATTCATGCAAAAGATATAAAGTCTCCATCTTGTTTTTATGGCCGAATAGTATTCCATGGTATACAAATACCAGAGTTTATGTATATGTACATCCTGGGTTGATGGACATTTAGGCTGTTTCCACATCCTGGCAATTGTAAATTGAGCTAGAGTAAACAATCTAGTTCAAATATCCTTGTGATAAAATGACTTTTTTTCTTCTGGACAGATACATAGTAATGGGATTGTGGGATCAAATGGAAGGTCTATGTTGAGTTCTTTCAGGAGTCTCCATACTTCTTTCCAAAGAGGCTGCATTACTTTGCAGTCCCACCAACAGTGTAAAAGTGTCCCCTTCTCTCCAAATCTTTGCCAGCATCTGTAGCTTTGGGATAAGTATGGGCATTTCGATTGTTTTCAATATTTTGCAAGAAATTATAAGAAATAGACAGTGAATAATTTCATGAATATGTACTTTTATATTATTGGAGGCATTTCTTCAAGAAAATTTCTGGAGAGTGGATTGTGGTGAAAAGTTAAATTTTTTGGAATTTTTTTTATTTTTTCAAATTAATGAGGGTACAATTTTTAGACTACATTGTTCTTACTTCCAGAATAAATTTGTATTTGTAGAAGAGCTCCTGTTTTGCAGATACCTTCAAATTCTTCTCAAAAGGGAAAGTATTAGTCCCCGTCCCCACAAGCTATCAATAAAAATCACTATTTCCCCATTATCCTGTCTAAAAATGTGCTGCATAATTTTTTTTTGTAATTTTCTTCAAATTAATAGGTAAAAAATGATATCTCAAGATAGTTTTGATTAGCCTTTCTC
>NW_003852542.1:77097-78366 GCF_000181295.1 Otolemur garnettii | reverse complement strand
ATACATTTGTTTGATTTGTATATAATCATCTGAATAGACATCCCCATGGAATTAATTTGGCATATATTTGCAGTATGTCAACGTTAACTCCTTATCTGTTTTTACTCCTATGCTATTTTATTAGGATTTTGGTGCCTGTGTATCTGTAACATTCATCCCTGGCTTATCACATTCACACATATAACTTAATCTCATACCATATCCCAGATAATACACGGGGCTTAAAGACCATAACTATTTTTTTCCTCTTGCTGCTTGTCCTTCCTTCACTGTATGCAGAATCTCCCAACCAGTGTCCATTCTGTTCAGAGTACAGGTGACTGTCAGTGGTTCTGTCTGCTGTTTATAAAGTCAGGTGTATAATATACTCCAAAACTTAAAATTGTTAGAACAGCATTATATAAAATGTTTAAATAACCAGATAATTTACAAAATATATACATATGAATTTCAGACATATATGTAGAAATGAAAGCAAGAATGTCCTAGCTGGGCAGGATAAAATATGCTTTTCTATACATAAAATGAAAAGTAGAAATTCTAAAAGGAAATGCATACACAAGCAATGTTTAAAAATCAACTGCCGCCTACTATGCAGGCCTCTTTCCCATCTGTTATCTCACCAAGGTGTTTCCCAGGCTCATCTCCAAGTCATCTCCAACTTCATGGGAATCCCCAGTTGAGCCTGAGGAATAAGTTTGTTCAAGATTAAATCTCCCCCAGTCTAGGTTGATTAGTGTTGCTTACAATTGTACAGGCAAGACAGATAATAGCCAAAGTTGAGGACCTTACAAAGAGGACAATTAAACAACAATATCTCCCATAAACGTAAACATTCTAAACATGGTTTTCTCTCAAATAATCCATCATAGTCAAGTTGAATATACAGTGTGTCCATAAAGTTTGTGTACAAATCACTTTTACATAACGTCATGCAATGATGAAACCTGTTGATCAGTGTAATACATGACTCCATCTAGTCCTCTGGTCTATTCTAAATTTTGACAATTTTTCCAGTAATGTCTTTTCTAACAAAATGATGCCATTCATCAATTATGGTATCAATTTTAATAAAATCAATCAATCTATACATACATATGCATATGTGTAAATTTTGCATTGGTCAGCTTTTGTATAATAACTTGTAACCAACTACTTAAAACTCAGTCAGTGGCTTAGGGCAATGCCTGTGGCTCAAGGAGAAGGGCACTGGCCCCAAATACCAGAGGTGGTGGTTTCAAACCTGGCCCTAGGCAAAAATCTGGAAAA
>NW_003852542.1:73542-76804 GCF_000181295.1 Otolemur garnettii | reverse complement strand
ACTATGAATTTAAGTCAATAACCACTAACAGAGATGCAAATAAATGGAATTTATTCTTTCACTGTGGAAATTCCTGAAGTTTCTAAAAGCATTGAATTGAGTTATCAAGGCATATAACTAGTTACTGGGAAAATAATTAAATATTTCAATCTTTGCAATCTATAAAACATTTTCAAATATAATTTTTAATGATTATTTAATAAAGTGAGGTATCTTCAACATACAGCTCTAAATAGATATTTTCTTAAATGGCCTCATCAGAAAACCATCTATTTAACAGAATTAAATATCACCTAAAACACACCTTCTTAAATTTTCTGGATCACCTGTTACCTTGTTAAATGCAAGCTGTCATCCCATGGGTCCAAGGTGAGCCTGCTGCTTTGCATTTGGGCTATGGTCACAGTGATGCTGATGACAACGGTGTCTGCTGGATACATTCAGGGAGCGAGGTATTTTCATAGTGAGGAAAAAGAATGTGACAGGCACCCTTAGGTCCTATTGGTTTCTGGTTTGTCAAAAGATTTTTTTCCTTTATTTATCAAGTGATTCGTAAGTGTATGAGATGTTATTTACTCATTTTTTCCTGTTTACTCTGTGACTTAGTGAAGTTTTCTGACTATAATCCTAGACTTGGTCAAAAACCTGGAAGCACATTTGCTGGTATTCTGGGGCCATCCCCTAAGTGGACAGATACTGAGAGTAAGGAGAGTAGTGACAACAGGCTGTCATCTGTCAATTCTGCCCCACCACAATCACTTAAATCACATGTTAAATCACATGTTTCTCTGAGACATTTTTCCCTGTATAGTTTTCTATAGAGTTTAAGAAAGATGGGCCATCACATCACATATGGAAAGAAGAAAAGGAACATTTAATATTTACTGAAACCTGCAGGCAGACATGTGGATGCAGCTGGGGGATGGAGATTACCTGATGAGGTGCACAGGCAGCTGAGAGCATCAGCACCCACACCCCAGCTTCCTAAAGGTCAGAGGACCACGTGGTCAAGCAGTCCACACCTTCAGAGGCAGATGCACACTGGCATTGGCATGTCCCCCATTTCTAGGCCCTCCCTTCCTAACATGCCCCAGGATTTGTACGATTGTATTTTAGACACCAATTCCCTGCATTAAAACAATTGTTGTTTCAGTGTGTCAAAAGTAGTTTCTCTTTTGCTAGAGAAGAAATACCAAGAGAACATATGTCAGACTTTTTGTACATAGCAATTTCTGTTCTTAATGAAATCAAGACACATAATGTTGCATCTCTATTGCTGGGGCTGAGGAGAAAGACAGTTAGAGCCCAGAGGAGCCTCACTGACCACATAAACCGAAAGTATCCAGTGCCTTTAGACCATGCTGCTGTCTCTGAGAAATGCCCACAGCAGATGGAGGAAGGAGGAGGAAGGAGGAGCAGCTGGAGCCCCCCAGCCTCACACACCTGCTTCCCTGGGGTGGTTTATGCTATGACTTGTAACACTGTGTGAGGCCAGTTATTATACTGCTCACAGTAATAATCTGCAATATCTTCAGCCTGTAGGCCACTGATGGTCAGAGAATAATCTGTCCCTGACCCACTGCCACTGAACCTTGATGGGACCCCAGTTTCTAAATTAGATGTATAATAGATCAGGAGCTTAGGAGATTTCCCTGGTTTCTGCTGATACCAGTTCAAATATTTGCTAATGCCCTGACTGGCCCGGCAAGTGATGGTGACTGTGTCTCCTAGAGAGGCAGACAGGGAGGATGGTGACTGGGTCATCTGGATGTCACAACTGGCTCCTGAGATGGGAAAAATAAAAATCAAATATATACACAGTTAATCAATTCTTAGGAGGAATTTCCTAAAGGCCCAGGCGGGACTGACCACACTGTTAGTAAATCCCTGGTGTTCTCCCTCCTTACCTGGGAGCCAGAGCAGCAGGAGTCCCAAGACCTGAGCAGGGCCCTTCATGATCATGCTGTGTCCTGACAGGGACTGACTCCTACACTGGGTATGACCAGCCTGATAATAAGTCTCCAAGGAAGGGGGCTGTGCCCTGGGAACATGCAAATCAGCAGGGGGTGGGCAGGCTGTGCAGAGCTGCAGGGCTGGCTCATCTCAGTGACTCAGAAGAGGCTTAGTGTCCCCAGGTGTCCCAGGGCAGACCAGGGCAGCACATATTTGCCTGCAGAGAATGTCTTTGTCCCTGGAGAATGTTTTGCTGAAAAGGACATTTGGGGGCACCTATTGTTAAAAGTTGAAGTGAATGAGAACTAAAAATGTAATCATGTATTTCCAGTTAGATTGGGAGTATTTAGGTGAACACCCTTATTTATAAAGAATTATATCAAAGGCTTATATGTAGGGCTATCAGGTAGTCAAGACATTGTCAAATGTTTCTAGATGAGATTCTTGGGACCCCACACTGCAGCTCCTACTGACCTTCCCAACTGAGCCTTCTGGTCAACATCTTCTTCATCTTCACTACACGATCTCTCTGAATGAATATTTTTCCACAGGCATCCAAATGAGACCACCCATCCCCAGGTGTATAAGGAGGGTAGGTTCATGTTTTCTAAACACACCCATGCCCTCCTGGATTCACTAAGGGTGTGTGATTTGACCTCAGGTTCATTTACGCAGGAATCGCATGAACCCTGAGTCACTAAAGCCTTAGAGCCTGGCTGGATGCACCACTTCTCCAGGAGCTTGAAGTGTCATCAGGGCACAGGCTTAAGAGCCAGGCAGGGGTTCAATCAACTCTGTGATTGTTCCTGAGAACACATCACAGCCTCTACCTGGGTTCATAGCTCCACCCAATCCCAGCAGCATCAACACACCAACAGAGAAGCCACAGAGCTGGGTCCTGAGCCCACAGCTGACCTCTGCCATGTGCTTCACGTTCTGCTTTCCTTCCTCTGCCAGAGTCTCAATCTTTTTCTTTTTTACCTGGGAAATACTTGGATTGCACAGTGAGATGGTTTGGATGTTTGGACCTTCCAAACAACATGTTGAAATTTATTTTTTTAATTCATATCAGTTTTATTTCTGTATTTATTTATTCTTATTTTTTATTTCAGATTACTATGAGGGTACAAATGATTAAGTCGCATTGTTTGCATTTCTAAGGTAAAGTTCAAGTTGTAGTAGAGCCCCTCCCCCAGGGGTGTGCTCATACCCTTCACTGTGCACATGAGGAGAGAGCTCAGCTCCTTCCCTCTCCCCACTCCCTCCTTTCCCTTTTCCCTCCTTTAAACACACTTGTCTTTTACTCTCA
>NW_003852542.1:70977-72117 GCF_000181295.1 Otolemur garnettii | reverse complement strand
GAGTGCTTTGGCGTCACACCTCACAGCAATCTCAAACTCTTGGGCTTAAGCGACTCTCTGGCCTCAGTCTCCCAAGAAGCTGGGACTACAGGCGCCTGCCACAACACCTGGCTATTTTTTTTATTGTTGTTGTTCCAATTGTCATTGTTGTTCATCTGGCCGGCGCCTGGTGTGACACCACCAGCCTAGGTTCATATGGCCAGTACCATAACCACTGAGGTACAGGTGCCACCACTCTAGCACATTTTTCAAACACCATACTTAGCTGCACAGCATCCTGACAGCAAGGGAATAACTGTAGAGTCCTCAGACTTGGGGTCCAGGGGGAATCAGATATTCTGGACTTGTATCATTTGTCTATTATCCTGTCTTACTTATAACATGTGAGCAGCTTCCCTCTTGGTTGTCCTCTGTCACCCCTCAGCTCCCCTGGCCTTTCCCCAGAGGACAGGGCTGGGGCTGCACAGGGAAATTGGGTTTAAGTCTTCATTTACAGTTAGATTTAAACATTATTCCATTTAGCAATCTCACCAGGGGGGCTGGGGCCTGCAGATGATTATGGAGGAAGGATCATCCTCTTCTGTCTTCCCTAAAGCAAGCACATCCTGGGTCTTTGTGGGGGTTTAAATTCATATTTACAGAAAATTCATATTTACAGAAAATTCATATTTTCAGATTTGCTTCAAATCTGAATCTGGACTGAAAACAGAGTATGAAGGCTGAGAGCAGTGTTTCTGTTAGCTGCTTTTCTCCCTGAGCTCACAAAAGGCCATGACACCTGAATTAGTTAGGGCCTGGCAAGGGCCCCTCATGTACAGCCCCATTCTCAAAATGAATGAGTGCTCCGCCCTCTCTTAGCCTGAAGCCAGTACTCTGTTATTTGTGAAATAATAATTCAGACTTTATTAAATTTAGCCTGGCCAAAATCATTTAAGAGATAATTTTGAGCACTGGCTCAGGGCTCACCTACATTCTCTCCAAACCCTGAGTTTCTCTTGGAAAGATAAAACACTATTTCACTGTTAGCCACTTTCCCACAAGTATGTATTGAGCCCCGGCTGTGAGTCAGGCACCGAGCCAGATGTTAAGTTTAAATATGACAAAAATGGAAGCGGGAAGGGAGGACACGATAGAAAAAGG
>NW_003852542.1:65142-70742 GCF_000181295.1 Otolemur garnettii | reverse complement strand
CCACAGACACCCCGTGTTCTAAGCTCAGGAGGAAAATCCTGTGGAGCCATCACCTGGGAAGAAGAATGGAAATGTGCTCACACACATCCGCACACCCTGTGCCAAGCAGAGCCGCTAACGCAAGTTCAATATTCACAGTTGGTTTGCCTTTGGTGTTGAAAATAGTCAAAATAGTCAATCCTGAAGTTACTTAATTTGTCTTTTCTTTCCTAGTCCATTATCCTTGGCTATTTTATTCATTCATGGGTAGTTTTTTGTATTCCATCCAGATTTCTCCTATCTTTGTCAATTTTAGTAATTTACTTTTTATAGAATATGTGTGATAGTAATATTGTCCCCTATGACACAAATATACAGCAGCAGAAAATGTGTGGGCAGAAAAGTGACACATGTGACACAGGTCAATCTTCTCTCTCCCACTCCCATCGCCTTCCCTCTACCACTGTCTCCCAAATCCCCCTCCCAGGGAACTCCTGTCTGTCCTCCCTGTTTATGGGGTTTGTTTTTTGCATTTCTCCTGCTTCCTAACAAGGATAATAACACATTATAGATTCTCCCCTTATTTTGCTATTTTTTCAGTTCATGAAGATCTTCCTTTCTGTACAGCTGAGAGCTATACTATTGTGTAGAGGTGACAAGTTTTTCAACTTCAGTTTGAACAATGGATCTTTGTTGATTTTTTAAATTTCAGATCACTACAAAGTTCCATATAGTTATTAGAATGTGTGCACTTGTGAGTCCTTGTAGTTGTGTCCCACACCAGGAGGTGTGTCATGTACTCAACTTTGTGCCCATTAAGTGGGAGCACACCAGTTCTCTCCCTCCTCTCTTCTTCCTCCTTCATCTCCCTCCAACTTGAATTGAATTGAGTGTTTCTCCTATGTGGGAATGCACTAGATCGTCTCCTGGCTTCATATTAGTACTGACTACACTGGATATTTGCTTCTCCATTCTTGACATACTTTACTAAGAAGAATGTGTTCCAACTCCATCCAGGTTAATACAAAAGGTATAAAGTCTCTATCTTGTTTTTACGGCTGAATAGTATCCCATGGTATACATATGTCAGAGTTTATTAATCCATTCCTGAGTTAATGGACACTTAGGCTGTTCCACATCTTGGCAATTGTAAATTGAGCTGCAATAAACAATCTCATGCAAATGTCCTTGTGATAAAATGACTTTTTTTCTCCTAGGTAGGTGCCTAGTAATGAGATTGTGGGATCAAATGGAAGGTCTATTTTCAGTTCTTTGAGGATTTTCCATACTTCTTTCCAAAGAGGTCTCATTTGTTTCCCATCCCACAGATTGCGTAGAAGTGTCCCTTTCTCTCCACAACTGTGCCTGCATCTGAAGCTTTGGGATAAGTATGGACATTTTGGTTGTTTTCAATATTTTGCAAGAAATTATAAGTAACAGTTCAGTGAATGATTTATGCACATATACTTTTATATTATTGGAGGGATAGCTTCAGGAAAATTTCTGGAGAGTGGATTATGGTTCATAAGTGAAATTATGATGTTTTTGAATTTATTTCATTTTGTCAAATTAATATGTGGGTACAATTAAGTTACATTGTTCTTACTTCCAGGGTAAACGTTCATTTGTAGAAGAGCCTCTGTTTTGTAGATGCCTTTAAATTCTCCTCCAGAGGGAAAGTATAAGTCCCCATCCCTATAAGCTATCAATAAAACTGCTTATTTCCCCCCATTATCCTGTCTGAAAATGTGCTATATAATTTTCTTATAATTTTTTTCAAACTAATAGATACAAAATGCTGTCTCAAAATAGTTTTTATTAGCCCTTCTCTAATTATCAGTGAGGTTGAACAACTTGAATTGTATTTACAGCTATTTATGTGTCTCTTTTTATTTTGTGTTCTGTCATTTCCCCATTTTTTGTTTCCCTAACTTTTATGAACACTTTCATGTATTGGAATATCAGCCTTTAAAAACACATTATAAAATCGTTTCTCTTGGTTTTCCTTTGTCTTTTGATTTTGTTTAATGTTTTCATTCATTTTATTTTTCATTTATTTATTTTCCGTTTTTGGCTGGGGTTGGATTTGAACTCGCCATCTTCAGCATATGGGGTCAGCGCCCTCCTCCTTTGAGCCACAAGTGTAGCCCATTTCCTTTATTTTTGTTGAATCATCTGCATAGACATCATTGTGGAATTAAGTTAGCATATAGTTGCAGTATTTGAACATTAACTCCTTAGCTGTTTTTACTCCTATGCTATTTTATTATGATTTGAGGACCTTTTATATCTATGACATTCATTTCTGGTTTATCACATTTTATACATATAACTTACTCTCTTACCGCTTTCTAGATGATGCACGGTTCTTAAAGACCATAACTATTCCTTTTCTCCTGAAGCTTGTCCTTCCTTCACTGTATGCAGAGTCCCCAACCAGAGTTCATTCTGTTCAGAGTACAGGTGACTGTGGGTGTTTCTGTCCACTGTTCAAAGTCAGGTGTATAGTACTCCAAAATTTCAAATTGCTAGAATAGCATTTTATAAATGTTTAAATGACCAGATACTTTATAAAAAAATATGAACTTCAGACTTATATGTAGAAATGAAAACAAGAATGTCCTAGATGAGCAGGAGAAAATATGGTTTTGTATACATAAAATGAAAAGTAGAAATTCTAAGAGGAAATATGTTTGCATACATAAGCAATTTTTTAAAATCAACTCCTGCCTACTATGCAGACCTCTTTCCTAGATGTTATCTCACCAAGGTGTTTCCATGGCTCATCTCCACATCTTCACCACCATCTTGTGAATCACCAGTTTGAGCCTCTGGAATAAGTTTGCTCAAGATGAAATCACCCACAGTCTAGTTTGACTGATGGTGTTTACATCTGTACAGGTAAGACTGATAATAGCCAAAGTTGAGGATCTTACAAAGAGGATAATTAAAGAATAATATCTCTCATAAGCATGAATATTCAAAAAATGGTTTTCTCTCTCCTTTTCTCTCAAATAATCAAGTTGAATATACAGTGTATCCCTAAGGTTTGTGTATAAACCATATTCTTCTACATAATGACATACAACGGTGAAACGAGGTGATCAGTATAATACGTGACTCCATCCAGTTCCCAGGTCTATTCTAAATTTTGAGAATTTTTCCAGTAACATCTTTTCTAACAAAATGATGCCATTCATCAATTATTCTATCAATATTAATAAAGTCAATCATTCTATATATACATATGTATGTGTCAATATTGTATTGGTCAGCTTTTGTATAATAGTCACTTGTAAACAACCACTCAGAACTCAGTGACTTATGATAACAAGCATTATTCAATGTTCAAGGATGCTCATGGTAATGATTATCTACCTGAGTAAGGCAGGGCTCAGCTGGGGAGTTCTACTGCAGGTCTTTAACCCAGACACAGTGGCTCAGCCTGTAATCCTAGTACTTAAGGGGCCAAAGTGGGTGGATTGCCTGAGCTCACTGGTTTCAGACCAGCCTGAGTCAGAGTGAGACCTGGCTTCTAAAAAAAAAAAAAATCGGTCTTTACCCTATGGATTCCATTGAATCTAGGGCTAAAATACAATATTTTCATGGAATGTTGAGGGAATGAGCAAAACCCACAAATCAAGCTGCACTCCCATACAGTAAAGTTTAAGTAAAATAACCTCTAACAGAGATACAGATAAATAAATTTATTCTTTCACTGTGGAAATTCCTGAAGTGTCTGAAAACATTCACTCCATTGACTTATCAAGGCATATAACCAGTCAATGGGCAAATAATTAAATATTTAAATCTTTGCAAACTGTAAAACATTTTCAAATATAAATTTATTAATCATTTAATAAAGCAAAGTGTGTCTTCAACATGTAGTTTTAAAAAATCTCTTTAAATCTCTCTAAAACATAGCTTCTTAAATTTTCTGCACCACCTGTTATCTTGTTAAATGCAAGCTGTCATCCCGTGGGTCCAAAGTGAGCCTGCTGCTTTGCATTTGGGCTGTGCTCACAGTGATGCTGATGACGATACCTGCTGGTAAACTTGGTGAGTGAGGCATTTTCATAGTGAGAAAAAGAAGGCAACAGGCACACTCAGGTTCTGTTGATTTTTGGTTTATCAAAAGATTTTTTCCCTTTGTTTATCAAATGATTGCTATATATTTGAGATGTCATTTACTCATTTTTTCTGTTTACTCTGTGACTTAGTGAAAGTTTCTGGCGATAATCCTAGACTTGGTCATGAAACTTGGAAGCATATCTACATGTATTCTGGGGCCATCACCTAGGTGGACAGACAGTGAGAGTAAGGAGAGTTGTGACCAACAGGCTGTCAGCTGTCAACTCCACATCACCACCATCACTTAAAAGCATGTTTCTTAGAACCCTTTTTCCCTGTATGGTTTTCCATAGAGTTTCTGAAAGATGGGCCCTCACATCACATATGGAAAAGTAAAGGAACATTTAACATTTATTGAAACCTATAGGCAGACACGTGGTTGGAGCTGGGGGGTGGAAATTGCCTGATGAGGTGCACAGGCAGCTGAGAGCATCAGCACCCCCACCCCAGCTTCCCACAGGTGTGAGGCCCACGTGGTCAGGCAGCCCACACCTTCAGGGGCAGATGCACTCTGGCATGAGAGTGTTCTCCCATTTCTAGGCCCTCCCTTCCTAACATATCCCAGGATTTGTAGGATTGTATTTTACACACCAATTCCCTGCATTAAAACAATTTTTGATTCAGTGTGTCACAGGTGATTTCTCTTTTGGTAGAGAAATACCAAATGATGTGGTAAGTCAGACTTCTTACTTGTAAAACCTTCTCTTCTTAATAAAGTTAGGAGAGATATTGTCATTTCTCCACTGCTGGAGCTGAGGAGAAAGATAGAATGTTTGAGCCCAAAGCGGCCTCCCTGGTGGGCGTCCCTCCCACCTTCTACCAAAAGTCTCCAGGGGCCTTTAGAACCTTCTGCCTCTGAGAAATTCTCTCAGCAGATGGAGGCACCAGGAGGAGCAGCTGGGGCTGCCCAGGCTCACACACCTGCTTCCCTGGGGTGGTTTATGCTATGACTTGTAACACTGTGGGAGGGGAACTGTTATGTTGCTGACAGTAATAATCTGCAACATCTTCAGCCTGCAGGCCACTGATGGTCAGAGAAAAATCTGTCCCTGACCCACTGCCTCTGAACCTCGATGGGACCCCAGTTACCAAATTAGATGCATCATAGATCAGGAGTTTAGGAGATTTCCCTGGTTTTTGCTGATACCAGGCTAACCAACGACTAATGCTCTGACTGGCCTGGCAAGTGATGGTGACTGTGTTTCCTAGAGAGGCAGACAGGGAGGGTGGAGACTGGGTCATCTGGATGGCACAGCTGGCACCTGAGATGGGAAAAATAAAAAACAAATGTACACACAGTCAATCCATTCTCAGTAGGGCTTACCTAAAGATCCAGTCAGTACTGACCACACTGTCTGAGTAAATCCCTGGTGTTCTCCCTCCTCACCTGGGAGCCAGAGCAGCAGGAGCCCTAGGAAATGAGCGGGTGCCCTCATGGCCATGCTGTGTCCTGACAGGCACTGACTCCTGCACAGGCTGTGACCAGCTTG
>NW_003852542.1:62893-64969 GCF_000181295.1 Otolemur garnettii | reverse complement strand
ATTCACTGGCAGAGAGCTTGTTTCTCCTGGGGGCTATGGGACCTAATATGTCTAATGTCCTGTGAAGAGAGTGTGGTTTTTATCTTGTCAAGGTTTAGGACCTGCTTTACCTTTCAATCACAGACATAGTCTGTTGAAGACGGCACAAACTACGGAAACCACAGAGCACATAACAAGTTCTTTGCATTTTTGTACATTTGGATACCACTGACCTTAGAAAGGCTTCATCTTTTCTCTAATTCCCTGATGTGCTTGGTGTGATGAAATGTCATCAATGCCATCCCGAGATGCCATGAAATAGAAGAGTGAGAAAAAAGCATGAGGGTGATGATTTGAGAAGAAAGGCTGCCTGTCATCATTAACCTGCCATCTCCAGCTGAGTGGTCTCTCTTCCCCCAGTGCTCTGCTGTACTCTTTCAAGCAGGCCAGCCAAGGTCAAGGACTTTCTCCCTCCCCACCTGAGAAGCATCAGCTGCCTTCCTGGCTCTGTCCCTGCTACACGTATCCATTCTAGGTGTTCCCTGAGTACCTCAGATTATCACACAAGCTTTCTATCCACTCACCCCAAGTCATTCCCTTTATAAGTGGAGTTCTCTGCAGAGCCACTGTTCATGTCCACCCTTCAATCTACTGTGCTCCCTAAACCTGCATATTCCACCATCAGCGAGTCCCTTCCAGTTCCTAAGAGAACTTCCAGCTCTCGATGTCTGAGTTTAGGACACTGGGGTCCAGAAGAGTGAGGCCTGAAGCAGTGAGGAAATGGAGATAGAAGCCCTTCCTTCAGTTTTGGAGCTACAGTTGGAAAAGGGTGTCCCGACACAGGAGAGGTGCTGCTGCTGACCTGTTGTGGGGACCTAGAGAATGTGATGATCAGGGCATTCCTGTGGGTAAGGCCTCCCAGTGCAGGGGCCAGAGCTCAGGCAGGGTGAGGACGACAACCACACAGGGGCTGCAGAGATGGTGAAAGCATGGAGAGGGCATCAGAGCTAGAGCAGGTGTGAGGGTGTGTGTGTGCAGAGTTATCTACGAGAGAGGGGTAGGAGATGATGACATAAAAGACCGGTTTAGAACAGTGGGGCTGATCTATAAATAAATACATTCATGATAATTAGAGCCAAGATCCTGGCTATTAGGGAAAAGAGTTATTATAATGAAAGAAGACTGTTTGAATAAAGTCTGTGACCTTGGAATGGAATTAGTGATGTCAGTGTAAACTCATAGTTTTTGTGATCAAGACATAAATAGATGTCTGTGCTGTGGATAGAGAGATTGATGAAGAAATAGACCATCTTTCCTGGTCTAGAAACAATGAAACCCCAGTTCCAGATTGCACCTGTGGTGTCCAGATTGTTGTTCTAAATATCATTCCCCACTAAAAGAAAGCAATAATCCTCAGAGAAATGCCCTTTTTTAGGTCCAGGGTAGTAAAAATACAAGATAAGCCTGGACCATCTTGATACTAAGGAAATAAGCAAAGAACGATGGGGTTATGGCCAAAGGAAATAGTAACAAATTTGAATGGGACAATGCAAATTTGAGGAATTCTGAGTACCAAAATAAATTTACCTTGGAAGGAAATTAAATCTATGATTTCATACTGATATATTAAGGAGGAATGGGATAATGATAAAGTATCAAATGACTGCACAAATTTATACCAACTACGGAAGGGAAACACAACTGTGCGTCAGAGCATCCTGGCTGACTCCACCTGAGTCCAGCTCTGAAGTGAACATCATCAGTAATGGGCAGGTTGAAATCATGCACCTGTTAGGATGCAAGGAGCGAAGCAGAGAGTCACTTCCAGGAATTCCTGCCAGTTATGGGATGAACTGTGACCCAAAATTTATATGTTGATGCTGTAACACCCAGTGCTTCAGAATATGACTTTGCAACAAGCCGTTTAAAGCGGTAGACTGATGTTAATAAAATGAAGTGATTTGGTTGGAACCCAATCCAGCATGGCTGGTGTTCTTCTCAGAAAAGAAAATTAGAACTCAGACACACATGGAGGAAAAACCAAGTTAAAACAAAGACATCCATCTATACACCAAGAAGAGAAGCCTTGGACATGAA
>NW_003852542.1:42823-62796 GCF_000181295.1 Otolemur garnettii | reverse complement strand
CCAAGATGCATTAGCTGAATGTAATCATGAGGAGAAAACAAACAAGTCCAAATTGAGGACTGGTTTACAAAACAGCTAATGTGCGATTTTTTTAATTAGCAGTCATGAAATTCCAGGAGAGACTGCTCCAGACTGAAGGAAGCTAAAGAGACGTGAACCCATAATGGCAACACGTGAATCTGTACAGGAAAGATGTTACTGAAAAATTTACAAAATTTAGAATTGGCCTGAGGACTAGATGGAGTCATGTATTATACTGATCACCTGATTTCGTCATTGTATTGGTGTGAAGTAGGAGATGATCATTTGCAGGAAAAGCACAGTAAGGTCTTAAGGCTGTGCCTATCAGGTTTTCAGCTTTCACTCAAATAGTTCCAGTGGGAACTAAATACCTAGTGCTGGTCTTACATTTCTGTGAGTGTATCTTTAAAACATGCAAAGATAATCGCCTGTAGTCCCAGCTACTCGGGAGGCTGAGGCAAGAAAATCACCTAAGCCCAGGAGTTGGAGGTTGCTGTGAGCTGTGACGCCACAGCCCTCTACCGAGGGTGATAAAGTGAGACTCTGTCTCTGGAAAAAAAAAAAAAAAAAGATAACCAAGGGATTCTTTAGGGCCTGCTAAAGGTATTCTTAGCATTCTGAAATGGTCCTGGCCCATTTTTATTACCATTCTAGGATCAAGAGATTTCTTGCAGATACACAAAGATGACACCATGTTTCCCCAAAGGACGGATCCCTCACACATAATGTCATTGTCCAAAGACCAGAAGTGACAGGTCTCTAATACCCAATGAACTGACAGGCTGCACCTCATTCCTGGTCTGGACCCTCCACACTCTTCCTCCTCGCTGTCACTGGGTTTTCTGTTCTACACCTCCTCAGAGTGACAACTCTGACTGCTGCTGACAGACCCCCTACCTCAGTAGAAATCATCGCTGCTTCCTCTAACTAGACAGGATGGCCCTGGAATTAGGGCCTGATAAGGATAAACCCAGGCCACCTAAAAATACCAACCAAGACACTAACACCTGGGAAGTTGCTGTTAGTTGCAGAGAGAACAGGAGGGAGGGACTATGGGATGAAGACGAAGCCTGGCCTGCTGTGAGGGTAACAAGCCAGGGAGTCCTCAAGGCCTCAGATGGAGGCTGCAAAGGGAGGCTGTGTCTGTACCACACGGAGCGGAAATGCTGGTGTCTTCACAGAGGTCCTGGTGCCTTTTGTTTCTTCTGATGACTCAGGTACCTTTTGCTGTATAGAGAAATGTTACTCCGTGCCTAGTCCTTAAAATGTGTTCTTAAATATCTCCACTCAAAGCATCATTGTTTCTATTTAGGAGATGAAGATAATATAATTTATGTTGAAGAATAGACGGCAAAATGTACGGGAGCATATACGGCTGATTAGATCTATTGACGAGTGCTGCTTCCAATTTGGACATTACTTGTATAAAGTGTGTGTGTGTTTTCAGTTTCTCTCTGCCTTCTGCACTCATTCCCGAATAAGTCTTAGGATTGTGACTAAGATTTTTAAGAACCACATTTATGCTTCAAGTTAGGAGTTTTTAATGATTAGAATATCACTATTTCCTGTTTCACTTTTAGAATCTTTTGACTTGTGATTCTATTTGAACAAATGTTTTACCCCTTTTCTGTTTGACGAACTTTCCAAAATCAAAATTTTAAAGCCAGTCTTTTTGATCTCAAACTAGCTTTTGAAATATTAGGGCCACTGAAAGTCTAAGGGACACATATTACACTTAAAACTGAATAGGAAGCATTGTCAAATATAAAATGGTGTTTACCTTTCTTTGGATTATACGTGTATAAAAATATTATCAATGTATGTAAAATATTGTTATGTCTTGGTGTATGTTGTCAGTAATAATTATGGTTACGATGTTAAATTGTTGTTTGCACCCAAAATAACCAACATGGTTTTTTTGATTGTCTTCTTAATCATGGCTATTCCCCATTTTTGGTCATCCATAGACAATGATTATTTCACTTTGATTCTTCTCAAAAGGTGGATTTTTAACTTGTTGCAGTCAAAAGATTGCTTCTTCCAGGAAAATCATGGCAAGGATTCACATATTCTCTTGAATACAGACACTTGATAGCTTTGGAAATTATATACCATTGCACTAAAACAAAGTAAACTTTCAGGACTTTACTTAAAAAGCTGATATGTCCGTAAGTATTGCTAACTCAACCTCAAATGGAATAGAAGTTCATTACATGGAACTGAACTAGTTTACTATGACATTTTGTTTGAAACATTCCTGATTACTTTTGAATATTATTTTCCAGAAGTCAAGAAAACTTATTTCCTTCCTTGGATCTATTTATACTTTACAGCAAAGAGTACACGTATAAGCAAAATTTAAAGCGTTTATTTTTCTCTTTACCTGATTTTTCCAAAATTTACAAAGTATTTGTAAGTATTCTTAATTCGTGGCAATGTAGTTATTTGCATAAGTTCAACAAGAATCTCTTTGATTCTAGGACAAAAAGACACTATTTACTTTAGTCCTGAATTGACTGGAATAGCATATTATCAAAGGTGCCTCATCTGCATTAAGGAATTAAAGGTGATTTTATAAGGCCTATTAAAAATGCTTGGGAAAAAATGGCCAGATGCCTCATCCATAACATTTTCTGATGTGTGATGAGTAAAGAATGCCACTTTCTGATAGGTGCCACTTTCTGATAGGTGTAAGCCTCAAGAAAGTGGTTTATGCAGGTAAATGGGTATGAAATGGCCCAGAAAAATCCTGGGCTTGACTTGAGTGGCTTTCAAGTCGAACCTAGGATTCCTTATGAGAAAAATTCTATCAAAGTCAATTTGAAAAGAAAAGCCTATATAAGTAATAATTATTTTGACTGCACTTTATGCAAATAATCAAGCCAACTATAATGAGAGTATAGTTTAATACAAGTTAATTGATCCTGCTATGATTCATCTTTAATAAAAATGGGAAACTAGAGAAAGAAAAATATAGTTCAAAAATAAAAATCTGTAATCTACCTGTCATCAGATCCTAGCCTTGTCCACTGTTTTGAAGTCTTTGATATTTGCCTACAGTGTGAACAGACTCCTGAGTTCTTTCCAGGCTGTAAGTCTCCAGACAAAGCTCCCCATATACCTCTTAAAAGAACTGGCAAGAAAATACCAGGATGCCTAGTGGGAAAACTTTCTGGAAATACTATTCCTCTTCTACAGAGTGTATGCCAACAGATACATGACTAGAAATTTGTCTGCAGCTCTAGGACTGACCTCAGAAGACGCTGCAAAAGCCTTGAGGCTCAGCAAAGCTTCCCTGACTCACTAATCCAGGCAGCACCAGATTTCCTGTTGGCTAATCAAGAGGGAGCCTGCACAGTATTAAACACTACCTGCTGTACCTCAGGAAGAGCTGAAATCTGAGTTAAACTATTTCCCAATAAGCTGTGTGACTACAGCAGAGCTCTACTGGTGACCCCACACCTGACTTGTTTGGGGGATTATTCACTCGGATTGCTCAGAACTTTAGATCAGTTCCATAGGAGGTATTTAAGCCAGGTATTATGTATCTCCTACCCAGTTGTTCACTTAAGTACTGTCCTATGTCTGTTCTAAGAGTGCTAATGTTCTTGTCATGAGAACCTTAGATCCCAAACCCAGCACCTGTGAATATTTGCAGATGACTGCATAGTGCTTTCCCTCTCTGGACTAAGCCCCAACTTGATCATTTCTTTCTGGAAGAAGCCAGAAGTGTGATCTGTCCTTTCCCTTCTCCTTTGCCCACACCTCAGGAAGAAGGGTATAAGCCTGAAGGGGGGAGGTGTTGAAACTTCCCTTACAAATTAATAATGGGGTGCAAGGCAAGAACTGTGATAAGGGCTTAGCTAAAAATAAGGCACGGGCTCACCTAAAAATAATGATAGTGATTAGCCTCTGTTCCCCTGTCGGCTACTCTGGACTCACACACTTGATGGCAATAAAGGTTTTTAACTTTCTCCTCATAGTTGGTGGTTATAAAGATTCCTGACTTTGTCCATAGATAAGAATTCATCTTGGAAACCTAAAAGTAGTTTCTAAAATATCGTCCAGATCCTGCATCCCAGTGGATTGGCTGACCCATCCAGATTGGCAACCCAGACCAAGGAACTGGCTCAACTGACCTTGTGACCCCCTGGCCCCAAGAATCTGTCCTATAGTCCAGTGGACTGGCTGATCCACCCAGGCTGGTGTTCTAGTCACTGGTGGTTCTGCCCCAAACTTAACAAATTGACAGACCCTGATTACCTAATCCTCTGCCCACCAAACTATTTTTTAAAAAAACCCTGTCTCCTGAAATGTTGAGGAGGTAGATTTGAGAAATTTCTTCCAGCTTAGCACTATGCAAATTACACTCTTCCTTCTGAATAAAACAATTAATTGATTTAAGTCAGTTAAAAAAATGAAGTTTTATATTCCAAAATATATTGGATATAACATCATGAAATAGAGGATTCTCTCCCTAGAATTGCTCTTGTTTATAATATTGACCTACAACTTTCATGACTCTCCAGTTAAGAGCACTAATTTTAAGTAATGATTTTTTTGTGTGTTTCTGTGACTTCACTTTGCAGGATGAAAAATAAAACGTTGAGGTTTCCAATTTTAATACCAAATTATGTTGGTTATGACTACTGACTTTTTGGCAAATGTTAAGTTTTAATGAGTAAAGTTTCAACTAACACCACATGGAATTGTAAAATGGTTTCTGATACTTAATCTAATGAAAAGTCCAGAGAAGACGTTTTAAGAGAAGAATTGATCCAGTCATTTATTTTTAAGTACCAAACTCCACTTTATTCCTCTATCTCCTCTGTATTCCACTGTGTGAGTTCCAGACTAAGGGAAGCTTTAGAATGGATGCCAGTAGATCCTGGTGTTACATACTCTTTGTTCATGTACAGCTCTCAGTCTCAAATTCCAGTAGGAATTCTGAGGTTTTGAGTAAGTGGACAAGCTTAGGTAATGACCAACCTGTCAGATCACTGCAGACCATGATAGCCAAGGATATGGCCTCTCTGAAAAATGTAATTTGTGTCCTATGTGCCATCCGTGGGATTGGTTTGAAATAAATCTTTCCAAAACCAAACAACAACTGATACCTTTACAAGGAGAAAATAGTTGATTTGGATGAGAGAGTATCAGTGTGTACTCTCCCATTTGAAACCAGAGCTCTGAGTTAAAGAATACAGGAGGGAAAGATAAGTTAGAGACTCTATAGATCTGAGGAACAAAATAAGAATGTCTCCTTTCTCTCCTTTGCCTAGGATAACTTTCATTTTTCAAGAAAAAATAGAAAACAATAAATAGGAAGAAAGCAATATTTACTGCAAGTGAGTATTAAATATACTATATAAAAGACTGTCTGCTAAAGCCATGTTCAGTCATTTTCATATACAGAGTCAAAGGACTGATTATTGTCCCTGACCATTGGGTCCTGATGCAGGGGCATGATAAACAGAAAGATCACTGCCTGCGTTCAAAATATGATTTGAGTATCCAGCAATTAATGAGACTACAGTGGATTTTATTTTTCTAGGAAGCATGGGTGCTCTCCCTCACTGACGTGTTCCCTTGTTCTCTGACCCTGTCCACACTGAGGTTGAAGGTACCCAAGTGGACCTGAAATCCTATGTCCCATTGCCCTGCGTAATGCATCACTCTAGGGGGCTGGTATCAAGGGAACAGTAAGGGAGTGACTGAGAAATATTATATGCTTGTTTATTATCTGTTCCTCCCATTAATGGAAAGTTCTGGGAGGGCAGGGGTTCTGTTTGTTCACAATGCCCTCTGCCTAGAAGAGTAAATGATACAGACATGTTCTTTACATAGGTACATCTATATATTTGTATACAAATAACATCACTATTTGTGTAGCTTTATATTTTTATTGTTTATTTTGGAACAAATGAAGGACTGCTCTGTCTGAGCTCGGGAGCAGAAGCTGTTCCACCTACTCCCTCAGGAAGGGCTGTGACACCTCACATTAAGGACAGAGGGATTTGAGAAACTAGAGAAGTTATTAGCAAAACTGGTCAATCTACAAGCAAGGACAAGAGTTTAAGTCTGTGGTGACGCCTGTTCTGAGTGAGTGTTTATGTGAGGGAAACATCACAGGTCTCCTCTGGATGTGGAAGTGCCTGTGAGATGTGCAGGAGGAACTTCAATATGTAATAAATTCAAAAGAGATTCCTTATTCTATGTAGCAGCACAAATATATTTTATGCACTGGCACCATGTTTGTATATTTCCATTAAGGTGTGAAATTATATGCTCATAAACACAGAGACCATATGACAAAAGAAATTTAAATGTATGCCTTGGAGTTCACTACAGCTGGTTTGAAAGACTACAATTGGTATAAAAATACTTTCCTAATGTGTACAATGTGAGGGTGTTCAACAGGCCCTCTGCTCAGCTACAACTTGAGCTTTGCCTTAGAACTGAAATGAAGTAACCTAAACATTTGTACCCTCATAATCATCTGAAATATAAAAATATCTAATATTTCCTGACATGACATGAAGAGATCTTAAAGAAAAACAAAAATGCTCCCTTTGGAACTTTTCCTGAAGTTGATCTTTGGTTCTTACAAGCACTTGTGTGGGATGAGGATTGTTTTCTCCCCTCTTCTGTTGTCCTCACAGCTCACTGAACAGGCACTTTACTCTCATACTCTCTGAGGCTTTGCATCAGGTACTTGGGAGTGAGGCTGGCTGCTCAAAGCTCTATTAATGGGGCTCCCTGGACAGGGCGCCTGAGCTCATCAGACAGGTGAGTGGCAGCAAGATGGATCCACAGCTCTCATTCTCACTTTCCTGGTGCTCTGGGTCTCAGATGAGAGGTTTGAAAGAATATTACCTTTAAGAAAAGGAAAAACAACCTAATATGCAAAATTGTTTAAACGTTTCATTGAAAACAGCATAATTATGACAAATAGGTAAACCTATTTTTTAATGTATTTTTAGATATACATTTTAATATTTTGGTGATCCAAAATTTAGTCGCTGTCCATTCTTGATCCCAGGAGTAAGGGAAGAATACAAGTTCACCGCCACTGGCCTTTGAGGGTTTAACAGAATACATGCAGCTCCGTTTTGAGCTGAAAAGTAGAGATCAAAATAAAAAGATGAACAAAATAGAAAGCACAAAGTTATTCTGCTCCTTTTGTGCAAATCGCCAGAAATCCTAAGACTAGTTTGAACAATTTTAAGCTGCCTTAGTTCCCTTGGACCTTTCAGTTAACTGTAAGAGTAAAGTGCCAGCCTACTGGGAAGAGCTGAGCATGCTGAACCTGTATTGTAGGTAAATATACAATCACAGAGAAAGAAATTCAAGGCTCCATAAACAAGCAGACAGTGTAGATCTTGCTGTCTGAAAACATTCTGCAGCCCCCCCTGGAGTGAGAACCTGAAGAATTCCTACCTGAGCCTAACAGTAGGCTCAGACACACTCCTCTAACTCCCCAAGCTGGTTTGGTCTGGGTCATTTCTTTGATCTCTTGGAATCATTTTAATTAGGAGGTGGTTTTTCAACACCATTCTAGGAATTCTCTGAAATAAGCTGCCTGTGGGAACACTGTCAAGACACTGTCTCTAGACTCCTTGACTTTTAGGAGTGAGGGTCACCATAGATACAAGGCAGACCAGAGTCCTCTATCAAACTCCATTAATGAGAACTACTTAGCCTGGCCACGGCAGAAACCAGGACAGGCTCCTGAGAACTCATCCGGAGACCTGGGCTCATCTACCAATTTTTAGTAATAAATCTGAAACCGATTTCACTGTCTCCATCAGCAGCCTCCAGGCTGAAATGTGGCAGTTTACTACTGTCAGCAGCAGCACGGCCACCCTTCCTCAGTGTGTCAGACTCAAGTTCACCTCCAGGCTTCGGGTCAGTGCGTCTTTAATGCAGCAGCCACCTCTTTCCTGCTCAGCCTGTTTCCTTCTTACCTGTGTGAGAGGCTGTGTCTGCTGGCTAGGTCATGGAAGAATGTGCGAGTCCCAAGGGGAGATCCACTGTCGCACATTAGGGGCTTCCTCAGGGTCAGGCCTCAATACTTAGGCTCAAGGTCATGTCACCACAATCTCACTGACTCAGGATGATTGCTGAGACAGGAAGACACAGGGATTAAATTCTTTGAACAGGGATTAAAATTCCTTGCTCAGGTTGAGGCAACAGCCTTTACTGACCTGACCACCTGGACAAAGCTGACCCAGGTACTATTTACACGTCATGCCATAGATAGATGCATCAAGCATTTAATTAAAACTGTTGGGATAAATGGGAACACTTAGAAATCTGTTTTAGTAATATTTTAAGTGGACATTTAAAAGCCCATTTGAATAACAAGAGTAAAATTTGCCTCATGTATGGAAGAATGTATGTAGGCTAACAAAGTCTCTCAAAATGCCAGGGCTAATAACACCAAGCCCTTATTTTCATGTTCATGGATGTTCATGTGAACACTCCTCTGGCTGATGAGGGTGGTCAGTGTGGTGGTTCCACTGCAGGACACTGTGCTCGTCTCCAGCCTTTGGATTGTGTTTGTTCTGGGACCAAGAAAGTGAAGGTGTGGAGTAAACAATTGGTACGGCAAGTGGCAGGGCTGAACAAAATCTCCAAATCCAGCCAAGCCGATGATTGTAAGTATAATAATGTCTAGTATAGTTAGTTGCACACAATTTTTATTCATCACTTCACTTTTTGATTTATAAAGTCTCTGAAATATTTACTGTATTTAAATTTCAAGGCATTGTTTCATGGAAAAATAACCGTGTTTCTCATAATTTTTATGTTCATAATATAAAGACTTTTGAAATGTAGTTTTACATTAAATGGAAATAAAGCTGGGTGTGCTTTCAACCTAGGGCTTTTCTCATTGCAAAAAGAACGATCTTCCACTAAAGTAAATGTTCTTTAAAATGCAGCTGCTTAAAAATATTACAGACTGCCTGTTAATTTGTTAAAATGAAGGCTGACAGTCACCGTTCCTGAGATGCATTTGCCACTTGGCAGGTGTAACATGCTCCCAGGGCTCAGCGTTGATGACACATGGCATCTGGATAAACTTTGAGGAGCAAAGTTCTCCTATGGAGGATAATTTGTACTATGTGCACCTTTAGGTTTTCCTGTTTGTTTTGTTAAGAGAGGTTTTTTAATTTGTCAAATTCTTGCTATATATTTTAGGTAATTTTCTCATTTTTCTGCTTACTCCATAGCTTAACAGCGTTTTCCTGCAATGATCTCAGGCTTCCTATCAGTAAGTGTAAGCTCATTCAAGCATATTCTGGCACCATCTCATCCCTGAACAATTTTGAGATTTGAGGAAATATTGACCTTAGTTAGCATCACTATCATTTCTGGAATCAGATTTTGCCCAATTCCTTTCCCCTCTATGATTTCTTTTAGATTTACTTAAAGATGGGCCCTTCCTTCAGATTGGAAAATCCAAAGAGGATGATCCAATATTTATCAACCACTGCAGGCCGACACTTGAACAAAGGTCAGGAATGGGGGACCCTCTGCAAGGAAGGAGCTGCACCAGCTGAAAGCAGCAGCATAACCACCCTTGGGCTTCCCAGACTGGTCTGAGGACCAAGGGGTTAGGCAGCCATAACTTCAGTGACAGATAGACTCTGAATATTGACAAACCACCAAAGATTCTCCTGTGTCTGGTACCAGCATCCCTGACCACCCTACACACAGGCTTGTACTTCTGATTCTAGTTTGCTGTATTAAAAACAATTCTACCTTGGAATCTTTGGAGTAACTTCATATTTCAATGACTGATGCCACAAAACATTTGTCAGGTATCATAATTGGAGTCCTTTATTAAATCAAGAGAGACATTGGTGCATCTGCAGTACTGAGGCTGAGGAGCAAGAAAGAATTAAAATGCAGAGGACCTGCCTCTACAAAAACCCTCACATCTTGGCTGACTCTGAGAAATGCTCTCAGCAGATGGAGGCACCAGGAGGGGCAGCTGGGGCAGCCTGGCCTCACACACCTGCTTCCTTGGGGGTTTATGATATGACTTGTAACACTGTGAGAGGCCAACTGTTACGTCGCAGACAATAATAACTTGCAAAATCTTCAGCCTGTAGGCCACTGATAGTGAAGGTAAAATCTGTCCCAGATCTACTGCCACTGAACCTTGATGGGACTCCAGATTGCAAAGTGGTTGCACCATAGATCAGGAGCTTAGGAGATGTCCCTGGTTTCTGCTGATACCAGTCTAAATACTGGTTAATGTCCTGGCTGGCCTGGCAAGTGATGGTGACTGTGTCTCCTACGGATGCAGACAGGGAGGATGGAGACTGGGTCATCTGGATGGTACAGATGGCACCTGAGATTGGAAACATAGAAACAAATTAACCATGTTAATTTCTACACAATAACTGTGTTAGAAGACAACTTCCCTGAGGAGCCAGGCAGGACTGACCACACTGTCTGAATAAATCCCTGGTGTTCTCCCTCCTCACCTGGGACCCAGAGCAGCAGCAGCCCCAGGAGCTGAGTGGGGACCCTCATGTCCATGCTGTGTCCTGACAGGGACTGACTCCTGCACAGGGTGAGGGTGTGACCAGCCTGTTAATAAGTCTCCTGGGTGGGGGCTGTGCCCTGGGAACATGCAAATCAGCAGGGGCGGGCAGGCTGGGCACAGCTGCAGGGCTGGCTCATCTCAGTGACTCAGGAAATGCTGAATGCCCCCAGGTGTCCCCAGGCTGACCAGGGCAGCACAGATTTCTGCAGAGAATGTATTTCTTCTTGGAGGATGTTCTGTTCTAAAGGACATTTGGGGGCATCTATTGTTAAAACATGAAGTAAATGAGAAGAAAAAATGGAATCGTATTTCCAAGTTATATTGGGAGTATTTAGGAGAATACCTTTGTTTGTAAAGAATTATAACAAAGTCTTAAAAGGTGAGGCTATCATTTAACATATTGTAAAATGTTTCCAGACAAGACTCTTGGGACCCCACACTGCAGCTCCTGCTGACCTGCCCAGCTGAGCCTTCTGGTCAATATCCTCTTCATCTTAACTACATGGTCTCTTCTGAATGAACCTCTTCTACAGGCAACCAAATCACACCCCTCATCCCCAGGTGTACATAGAGGATAGGTTCAAGTTTTTGAACATACCCATGCCTCTGTGTTCACTAAGGGTGTGTGATTTGACCTAAGGTGCATTTAAGCTGGAACCTCATTAATCCTGAGTCACTAAAGCCTTAGAGCCCAGCTTGATGCATCACTTCTCCATGAGTTTGCAGGGGCATCAGGGCACAGATAGCCCTAAAAGCCAAGCAGGAGTCCATTCAATTCTGTGAGCCTTCCTGAGAAATCCATCAGAGCCTCTTTGAGGGTCCATATCTCAACCCAATCCCAGCAGCATGAACACCCAAAAATAAAAGCCATGGAGCAGGGTCCTGAACCTGCCATGTGCTGACCTCTGCCATGTGCTTCACGTTCTGATTTACTTCCTCTACCTACAGTCTCGATATTCTTCTTTTTCCCCTGGGAAATACCTGGATTTTACAATGATATTGTTTGGATGTTTGAGACCTCCAAAGACCATACTAAAATTTATTTTTTTGTAATTTACTTCAGTTTAATTTTTATATTTCTTTATTCTTATTTTTTATTTCACATTAATATGAGGATTCAAAAGATCAGGTCACATCATTTGCATTTCTAAGGTAAAGCTCAAGTTGTAGTTGAGCCCCTCACCCAGGGGTGTGCTCAGACCCTACACTGTGCACATGAGGAGAGAGCTCACCTCCTCCCCTTTACCCCTTCCCTCCTCTCCCCTCTCCCCACTTAAATAAACGTGTCTTATTCTCTCATGTGGGTGTGTAGTTCTTTTCTATTGGTTTCATGTCAGTATTAAGTACATTGGATACTTGCTTTTTCATTCTTGTGACACTTTTCTAAGAAGAATGTACTTCAACTCCATTCAAGTAAATACAAAAGACGCAAATACCATGTAATACTATTCAGCCATAAATAAGATGGGGACTTCACAGATTGAAATTTGATCCCTGGTGCTGGAGGTGAGGCCTGGTGGGAGGTGTTTGGGTCATGAGAACAGATCCCTCTTAAAAGGCTTAGTGCCCTCCATGGAATAATGAGTTCTCACTTCATTAGTTCACATGAGCACTGATTGTTTAAAACAGGCTGGCACCGTCTCCTCTTTCTCCCCCTCCTTCTCTCACCGTGAGACAAGCCTGCTGCCCCTTCACCTTCTACCTTGATTGTGAAGCTCCCTCCAGTCCTCACCAGAGGTAGATGCTGCTGCCAAACTTTGTTCAGTCCACAGGCCCATGAGCCAAATAAACCTCTTTTATCTACAAATCAGCCAGCCTCAATTATTTCCCTTATAGCAACACAAAATGGTCTAACAGACAGTTTCTTGTACTGATCAAAATTCTGTTTCATACGGCATACTTTGCTCTCTAATTCATCCAGTGGTTCTTGGCTGTATTTTAAAATGCAGCTTTGGAATTCAGAAAACATCATTTGTTAAATTATATTTCAAACTGCTTGAATAAGATTGTTCAAAGACTTTTGGTTCTAGGCCTTATTATCTGCTTTACTAAAGCATAGCTATTAGTGAAGAAAACAAGAAGGTGAAAGGTTTTTCTTGGCTACTCCCCTGAGATTAGGAATATAAAATCTTGTGCCTTCCCTGGTCCTGGAGAGGAATGTGTACTAAAAACAAACAAGGGGGCAAGTGACAAAGGGAAGACAGACAGTGTCCTAACATCACCAAACATTATCCCACTGAATAGGGACTAGCTGAGCCAACACAAAACCAGTAACTGTACCTGTATTATGTTGTCATGAATAGGCCTCAGTTCTGTGACTGCTATGATGGGTGGTAATGATAATAATAATAGTAATACAACCAGAGTCAGTCTGCTGTTCTGGCCACCATTTCCATGACACACTAAGCCCCTTCTGGGTCAGTGTTTTGCTTGGGCCCCCTCTTGTGGTCAAGTGTGCCAGAATCCTGAGGGTTTTTCCAGTGAGTTCACATTGCCATTTCTAGGGAGATGTGTAAATTCTTTCTAGCGCATTTTCAAATGTATTTTCTTCTGATACATATAACAAGTCATAATTAAATGTCCGGTACTCTGTAAGACTGGCACATTAGACAGTGATGTGTAGTTTGCAGGAATGGTCTATGAGCTGGGATTTCCCCTCCATGTGTGGGATCCAAGTGCTGAGGAGGTTGCACCATACTTAGGTGTACAGCACCCTAATAGCAAGGGAGTGACTTTAGGGTCCTCCTCAGACTTGGGTCTAGGGGGACTCAAACATTCTGGGCTTATATCATTTGTTTATTATCCCCTCTCGGTTCGTATAGTTAGGTTATAACCTGTGGGTGGTTTTCCTCTTGTCTGTACACTCTTCCTCATCAGCTCCCCTGGGGTGTCCCTAGAGGACAGAGCTGATGGCTGCACAGGGAACTGGGTTTAGGTCTTCATTTACAGTTAGATTTAAACATCACTCCATTTAGCAATCTCACCAGGGGGGCTGGGCCTGCAGATGATTATGGAGGGAGGATCATTCTCTTCTGTCTTCCCTAAACCAAGCACATCCTGGATTTTTGTGGGTTTAAATCCATATTTACAAAAAGGTTGAATTCTTGCTTCTAATCTGAATCCACACTGAAAACAGAGTATGAAGGCTGAGAGCAGTGTCTCTGTTGGCTACCTCTCTCTGAGTCCATAAAAGGCCATGACACCTGCACTAGTTAGGGCCTGGCAAGGACCCCTCATGTACAGCCCCTTGTCACACAGCTCTGTCCCCTCTGCCCCAGCTCTCTCAGATCTCTGGCTGTCCTGCAGCTCCCTCATTTTGGAGTCTCAGAATGAATGAGTGCTCCACCCTCTCATAACTTGAAGGCAATACTTTGTTATTCATGAAATAATAATTTAGACTTTATGAAATTTAGCCATAGCCTGGCCAAAATCATTCAAGAGATGATTTTAAGCACTGGCTCAGTGCTCATCTAGATTCCCTCTAAATCCTGAGTTTCTTTTGAAAAGGTAAAACACTATTTCATTGTTAGCCATTTTCCCACAAGTGTATTGAGCCCCAGCTGTGAGTCAGGCACCATGATAGATGCTAAGTTTAAACATGATAAAAATGAAATTGTTTAATTCATTCATGTGTAGTTTATTTGTATTTCACATGGATTTCTCTTATCTTTGTTAATTTTAGTTATTTACTTTTATAGAATATGTGTGCTAGTAATATGGTCCCCAAAGATACAAATATACACCAGCAGACAATGTGTGGGCAGAAAAGTGACGCATGTCAATCTTCTCTCTCCCACTCCCATTGCCCTCCCTCTACTGTCTCCCAAATCCCCCTCCCAAGGAACTGCTGTCTGTCCTCCCCGTTTGTGTTTGTTTGCTATTTGAATCTCCCCAGCTTCCTTACAAGGACAATAACACATTATAGATTCTCCTTTTATTTTTCTGTTTTTATGGAATTATATATCCTGAAAATCACTCTACATCAGTTCATGAAGATTTTACTTTTTGTGCAGCTGAGAGGTACACTATTATGTAGAGGTGACCAAGTTTTTCAACTTTAAGTATGTACCTTTTGTTGTTTTTTAATTTCAGATTAATACAAAGGTCCATATAGTTAGGTTATGATGTGTGCACTTGTAAGTCCTTGTAGTTGTGTCCCACACCAGGAGGTGTGCCATGTACTCTAACATTGCCCCCATTAAGTGGGAGCACACCAATTCTCTCCTTCTCCCCTCTTTCCCCTCCCCCAAATTGAATTGAGGTGAGTTTTTCCCTTATGTGGGCATGTGCTTCATATTAGTATCAAGTACCTTGGATATTTGCTTCTCCGTTCTTGAGATACTTTACGAAGAAGAATGTGTTTCAACTCCATCAAGATCATTAAAAAAGATATAAAGTCCATAGTATTCCATGGTATACATATACCAGAGTTTATTAATCCATTCCTGGGTTGATGGGCATTTAGGTTGTTTCCACATCTTGGCAATTGTAAATTGAGCTGCTGTAAACAATCTAGTGCAAATGTCCTTGTGATAAAATGAGTTTTTTTCATTTTTTCATCATTGGGTAGATGCCTCGTAATGGGATTGTGGGATCAAATGGAAGTTTTATTTTTAATTCTTTAAGGATTCTCCATACTTCTTTCCAAAGAGGCTGCATTAGTTTACAGTCCTACCAACAGTGTAAAAAGTGTCTCCTCTCCACATCCATACAAGCATTGCTTTGAGATAAGTATAGATATTTTGGATGTTTTGTAAGAAATTATATGTAATGGTTCAATGAATAATATTATGCACATGTACTTTTATATTATTGGAAGCATAGCTTCAGAAAAATTTCTGGAGAGTCAATTATGGTTCAGAAGTTAAGGTTTTTTAAAATTTTTTTATTTTTTCAAGTTAATATGAGGGTACAATTTCTAGGTTACATTATTCTCACTTCCGGGGTAGAGTTCCATTTGTAGAAGAGCCCCTGTTATGTAGATACCTCCAAATTCTCCTCCAAAGGGAAAGTATTAGTCCCCATCCCTACAAGCTATCAATAAAAGTGCTTATTTCCCCATTATCCTGTCTAAAAATGTGCTGCATAATTTTTTTCATTATTTTCTGCAAACTAATAGATGAAAAATGTTATCTTAGTGCGCCTCCTGTGGCTCAAAGGAGTAGGGTGCTGGTCCCATATTCCAGAGGTGGCAGGTTCAAACCTGGCCCTGGCCAAAAAATAAAAAATGAACAAACTGCAAAAAAAAAAAAAGAAAAAAAATGTTATTTTAAAATAGTTTTGATTAACCTTTTTCTAATCATCAGTGAGGATGAACAACTTCCAGTGTATTTATAGCTCTTTATGTGGCTCTTTTGTATTTTGTGTTCTGTCTTTTCCCCAGTTTTTGCTTCCCTATCTTTTATGAAGACTTTTATGTATTGGAATATCAACCTTTTTATAATTTATTTAAAACTAGTTTTTCCTGGTTTTTGTTTGTCTTTTGATTTTGTTTAATGTTTTCATGCATTTTATTTATTTTTATTGAATCATCTGCATAGACATTGTTGTGGAATTAAGTTAGCAAATAGTTGCAGAATTTGAACATTAACCCCTTATCGGTTTTTACTCCTATGCTATTTTATTAAGATTTGAGTGCCTTGGATGTCTATAACATTTAGCCCTGGCTTATCACATCTCATACATATAACTTACTCTCTTAACACTTTCCAGATAATGCAGGAGTCATAAATACCATAACCATTCTTTTCCTCCTGCCTCTTGTCCTTCCTTCACTGTATGCAGAATCCCCAACCAGTGTCCATTCTGTTCAGATTACAGGTGACTGTCTGGGGTTCTGTCTGCTGTTCAAAGTCAGGTGTATACTACTCCAAAACCTCAAATTGCTAGAATAGCATTATATGAAATGTTTAAATGACCAGATAATTTATAAAAAAATATAAATTTCAAATTTATATGTAGAAATAAAAGCAAGAATGTCCTATATGAGCAGGATAAAATATGCTTTTCTATGCATATAATGAAAAGTAGAAAAAATAAAAGGAAATATACTGGCATACATAAGCAATTTTTAAAAACCAACCACTGCCTCCTATGCAGACCTTTTTCCTATCTGTTATCTCACCAAGGTGTTTCCCAGGCTCATCCCCACATCATAAACCTCCATCTTGGGAATCAGCAGTGGAGCCCCAGAAATAAGTTTGTTCAAGATTAAATCTCCCACAGTCTAGTATGGTGTTGTTTACATCTGTACAGGCAAGACTGATAATAGCAAAAGTTGAGGGCCGTACAAAGAGAACAATTAAAAAACAATATCTCTCATAAACATAAACATTCAAAAAATGGTTTTCTCTCTCTTTTTCTCTCAAATAATCTATCATAATCAAATTGAATACACAGGTTATCTATAAAATTTATGTACAAATCAATTTCTTCTACATCACGCCAACTCAATAATGAAACCAGCAGATCAGTAAAATACATGACTCCATCTAGGCCTCAGGTCTGTTCTGTTTTGAGAATTTTTCCAGTCACATCTTTTCTAACAAAATGATGCCATTCATCAATTATGCTCTCAACTTTAATAAAAACAATCAATGTATGCCTGTATATGTATATATTTAAATATTGTACTGGTTAGCTTTTTTATAATAACAACTCGTAACCAACCACTCAAAACTCAGTGGTTTATAACGAAAAGCATAGTTCAATGTTCAGGGATGCTCCGTGGTAACAATTATCTACCTGAGTGAGGCGGGGCTCAGCTGGGGAGTTCTACTTCAGGTCTTCAACCTTTCTCCAGCCTATGAATTGCAAGCAATTTAGGGCCAACACAAAATAGTAGTGACTATTTAAGATATAACATTTTCTTGGAATGTTAAGGGAATGAGCAAAACCCACAAATCAAGCTGTACAGGCATACTATGAATTTAAGTCAAATAATGAAGAGATGAAAATAAGCTGAATTTATTCTTTCACTGTGGAAATTCCTGAAGTTTCTAAAAACATTGAATTGAGTTATCAAGGCATATAGCCAGTTAATGGGCAAATAATTAAATATTTCAATCTTTGCAATCTATAAAATATTTTAAAATAAAGTTTTTATTAAAACTTTAGTGGTGCTTTCAACATACAGCTCTAAATAGATAGTTTCTTAAATGGCCTCATAGGAAAAAAATCTCTTTAACGAAAATAAATACGACCTAAAACATAGCTTCTTAAATTTCCTGGATCACCTGTTACATTGTAAAATGCAAGCTGTCATCCAGTGGGTCCAAGGTGAGCCTGTTGCTTTGCATTTGGACTATGGTCACAGTGATGCTGATGACAGCGATGCCTGCTGGATAAATTTGGGGAGCGAGGTATCTTCATAGTAAGGAAAGAGAATGCGACAGGCACCCTTAGGTTCCTTTGTTTGCTGGTTTATTAAAAGGATTTCTTCTTTTGTTTATCAAGTGATTGTCATATATTTGAGATGCCATTGACTCATTTTTTCTGTTTACTCTGTAAATTAGTAAAGTTCTCTGGCTATAATCTTAGACTTGGTAATGAAACTTGGAAGCACATCGACGTGTATTCTAGGGCCATCCCCTAAGACAGATACTGAGTGTAAGGAGAGTAGCGACCAACAGGCTGTCAGCTGTCAATCCCCCACCACCAATCACTTGAAAGCATGCTTCTCAGAACCCCTTTTCCCTGTATGGTTTTCTGTACAGTTTCTGAAAGATGGGCCCTCACATCATATATGGAAAGAAGAAAAGGAAGATTTAATATTTATTGAAACCTGCAGGCAGACACGTGGATGGAGCTGAGGGATGGAGATTACCTGATGAGGTGCATAGGCAGCTGAGAGCATCAGCACCCCCACCCCAGCTTCCCACAGGTCTGAGGCCCACGTGGTCAGGCAGCCCACACCTTCAGGGGCAGAGGCACTCTGGCATGAGCGTGTCCTCCCATTTCTAGGCCCTCCCTTTCTAACATGCCCCAGGATTTGTAGGATTATATTTTACACAGAAATTCCCTGCATTAAAACAATTCTTGATTCAGTGCGTCACAAGTGGTTTCTCTTTTGCTAGAGAAATACCAAAAGATACCATATGTCAGACATTTTAGATGCAAGAACTTCTGTTCTTAATGAAATCAAGACACATAATGTCACATCTCTTTTGCTGGGGTTGAAGAGAAAGACAAAGAGTCAGAGCCCAGGGAGCCTCACCAACCCCTTAAACCAAAAGTGTCCAGGGCCTTTAGAACATGCTGCTGCCTCTGAGAAATGTCCTCGGCAGATGGAGGAAGGAGGAGCAGCTGGGGCGCCCAGCCTCACACACCTGCGTCCCTGGGGTGGTTTATGCTATGACTTGTAACACTGTGTGAGGCCAGTTATTATACTGCTGACAGAAATAATCTGCAAAATCTTCAGCCTGAAGACCACTAATGGTCAGAGAATAATCTGTCCCTGACCCACTGCCTCTGAACCTCGATGGGACCCCAGTGGCCAACTTAGATGCATCATAGATCAGGAGCTGAGGAGATTTCCCTGGTTTCTGCTGATACCAGGCTAAATAATTTCTAATACCCTGACTGGCCCGACAAGTGATGGTGACTGTGTCTCCTACAGATGCAGACAGGGAGGATGGAGATTGTGTCATCTGGATGGCACAGCTGGCACCTGAGATTGAAAAATAAAAAACAAATATACACAGTTAATCAATTCTTAGGAGGACTTCCCTAAAGACCCAGGCAGGACTGACTACACTCTTAGTAAGTCCTTGGTGTTCTCCCTCCTTACCTGGGAGCCAGAGCAGCAGGAGCCCCAGAAGCTGAGCAGGGGCCCTCATGTTCATGCTGTGTCCTGATGGGGACTGATTCCTGCACAGGGTGTGATCAGCTTGTTAATAAGTCTTCAGGGAAGAGGGCTGTGACCTGGAAACATGCAAATCAGCAGGGGTTGGGCAGGCTGGGTGCAGATGCAAGACTGGCTCCTCTCAGTAACTCAGAACAGGCCCCGTGTCCCCAGGTGTCCCAGAGCAGGCCAGGCAGCACAGATTCACAAGCAGAGAGCATGTTTCTCCTGGGGGCTATAGACATATATAATATGTCTAATATCTGTGAAGAGAGGGTTATTTTTATTTCTTCAAGGTTTAGGTCATGCTTTACATTTAAATCTATGAGATAGTCTGTCAAGGATGGCACAAACTCCAGAAACCACAGGAAAGGTCACAAGCTCTTTGCATTTGGTACCTTTGAATATCACTGACCTCAGAGAGGCTTCATCTTTTCTCTGATTCTCTGTCACTCCTGGTGCCGCATAATGTCATCATGACCCTTCAGTGATGATAGATGGTCCAAAAGGAGTGAGAAAAAAGCATGGGGGTCATATTTTTATTTATTT
>NW_003852542.1:40779-42449 GCF_000181295.1 Otolemur garnettii | reverse complement strand
TCCTTTCATTAGGCTAGCCAAGGTCAAGGATTTCTCCCTCTCCACCTAAGGAGCATTAGCTGCCTTCCTGGCTGAATTGCTCCTACACATATTTGCTCTAGAAGTCCCCTGAGTGCCTCAGATTATCACACATGCTTTCCATTCCCCCAACCCACGCCACTCCCTTCAGAAGTGGAGTCCTCTGCAGAGTCGGTGTTCATGTCCATCCTTTAATCTACGGTGGTCCCTCAACCTGCACCTTCCACCATCACCAAGTTCCTTCCAGTTCCTAAGAGAAGGAAGCTCTCAATGTCTGGGTTTAGGATGGTGGGGCCCAAGCAGAGTGTGACCAGAAGCAGTTAGGAAATGGAGGTGCAAGCCCTTCATACGGTGTTGGAGCTACAGTGGGGATAGTGGGTGTCCCCATGCAGGAGAGGTGCTGCTGCTGACCTGGTGTGGGGCCCAGAGACTGTGACGATCAGGGCATTCATGTGGGTAAGGACGCCCAGTGCAGGGGCCATAGCCCAGGCAGGGTGAGGATGACAACCACACAGGGGCTGCAGAGATGGTGAAGGCCACGGAAAGGGCATCAGAGCTAGAGCAGTGTGTGAGGGTCTGTGTGTGCACAGTCGTCTGCACGGAGGGGTAGCAGATGATGGCATAACGGTCTAGTTTAGAACAGTGTTGCTGATCTATAAATAAACACATTCATGATAATTAGAGCCAAGATCCTGGCTATTAGGGAAAAGAGTTACTGTAATGAAAGAGGATTGTTTGAATAAACTCTGTGATCTTGGGATGGAATTGGTGGTATCAGTGTAAACTCATAGTTTTTGTGATCAAGACATAAATATATGCCTGCTCTGTGGATAGAGAAATTAATAGATAAATAGACAATTTCTCCTCATCTAGGAACAGTGACACTTCAGTCCCACATTGCACCCATGGTGTCCAAATCTTTGTTTCTAAATATCATTCTCCACTAAAAGGGATCAATAATCTTTGCAGAAATGTCTCTTTCTAGGTCTAAGGTAGGACAAATATAAGTCTGGACCATTTTGAAACTAAGGAAACACTCAAAGAATGATGGGGTTACGGCAAAAGGAAGAGTAACAAATTTGAATGGGGCCATCATTGGCCAAATCTGAGGAATCCTGAATACCAAAATATGCTGAATGATTACCTTGAAAGGACATGTAATCTGAGTTCATACTGACATTTTAAGGAAGAATGGGAGAATCATAAATTATCGAACAGCTCCACAAATTTATATTAACTACAAACAGGAAGAACAACTGTGCATCAGAGAATCCTGGCAGACTCCACCTTAGTCCAGATCTGAAGTGAACATCCCCAGTGATGGGCAGATTGACGTCGCGCCCCTGACGGGATGAAGGAGAGGAGCAGAGCATCGCTTCTGGATGCTCCTGCCAGTTATGGGCTGAACTGTGACTCCCAAAGTTCATATGTCGATGCTGTGACATCCAGTGCCCCAGAGTATGATGTGACCTGACAACAATGTGTTTAAGGAGGTAGATCGATGTTAATAAAGTGAAGTCATGTGGTGGGGACCTAACCCAGTGTGGCAGGTGTTCCTTCCAGAAAAGGAAATTGGAACTCAGACACACATGGGGGCAAAACCGTGATAAAGCAAAGGAAGACACCATCTGTACACCGAGGAGAGCAGCCTC
>NW_003852542.1:33439-40529 GCF_000181295.1 Otolemur garnettii | reverse complement strand
CTGAAGGAAGCTAAAGAGACATGAGCCAATAATGGCAATACGTGAATCTGAATGAGATTATTTTGTTTCAAAAGTTGCTCCTGAAAAGTTTACAAACTTTAGCATAGACACGAGGATTAGATGGAGTTCTGTATTATACTGATCACCTGATTTCATAATTTTGTTGGCATTATGTAAGAGAAGGTCATTTGTGGGAAAAGCACGGTAAAGTCTTAAGGCTGTGCCTATCAGGTTTTCAGCTTGTGCTCAAATAGTTCCAATGGGAAGGAAATACTTAGTGCTGGTCTTACATTTCTGTGAGTGTATCTTTCAAACGTGTAAAGATAACAAAGCCGTTCTTCAGGGCTTGGTAAAGGTATTCGTAGTGTTCTGGAATGGCCCTGGCCAATCCTTATGATCATTCTAGGACCAAGAGATTTCTTGCAGATACACAGAGATGACAGCATGTTTCTCCAAAGGACAGAGCCCTCACACATAATGTCATTGTCCAAAGACCAGAAGAGACAAGTCCCTAAAACCCAGTGAACTGACAGGCTGCACCTCATTCCGGGTCTGGGCCCTCCACACTCTTCCTTCTCACTGTTCCTGGGTTTTATATTCTACACCTCCTCAGAGTGACAGTGCTGACAGACCCCCTACCTCAGTAGGAATCGATGCTGCTTCCTCCAACTAGAGAGGATGGCCCTGGAATCAGGGACTGGGGTAGGATAAACCCAGGCCACCTAAAATCCATATTACCCAAAGTAAGATGAAGACCAACCAAGACACTAATAGCTGGGAAGTTGCTGTTAGTTGCAGAGAGAACAGGAGGGAGGGACTATGGGATGAAGACCAAGCCTGGCCTGCTGTGAGGGTAACAAGCCAGGGAGTCCTCAAGGCCTCAGTGGAGGCTGCCAAGGGAGGCTGTGTCTGCACCACACAGACTGGAAATGCTAGTGCAAACGTCCTGGTGATAAAATGACTTTTTCTCTTCTGGGCAGATGCCTAGTAATGGGATTGTGGGATCAAATGGAAGGTCTATGTTGAGTTCTTGGAGGATTCTCCACACTTCTTTCCAAAGAGGCTGCATTAGTTTGCAGCCAGCATCTGTAGCTTAGGGATAAGTATTGACATTTTGGTTGATTTCAATATTTTGCAATAAATTGTAAGTAATGGACAGTGAATAATTGTATGAATATATACTTTTATATTCCTGGAGGCACGTCTTCAAGAAAATTTCTGAAGAGTGGATTATGAAAAGTTAAAATTTTTTTGAAAATTTTTTTTATTTTTTCAAGTTAAGGAGGGTAGAATTTTTAGGTTAAATTCTTCTCATTTCCAGTATAAAGTTCCATTTGTAAAAGAGCCCCTGTTTTGTAGATACCTTCAAATTCTCCTCCAGAGGGAATGTATTAGTCCCCATCCCTGCAAGCTGTCAATAAAAGTCACTGTTTCCCCATTATCCTGCCTAAAATTGTGCAGCATAATTTTTTTTGTAATTTTCTCCAAACTAATAGATGAAAAATGGTATCGCAAGATACTTTTGATTAGCCTTTCTCTAATTCTCCTTGAGGATGAACAACTTCCAGTGTATTTCCAGCTGTTTATGTGTCTCTTTTGTATTTTGTGTTCTGTCTGTTCCCCAATTTTTGTTTCCCTAACTTTTATGAAGACTTTTATGTATTGGAGTATCAGCCTTTTATAATATATTTAAAAATAGTTTCCCCTGGTTTTCATTTGTCTTTCAATTTTCTTTAAAGTTTTCATACATTTATTGTATTTTTATCTAATCATCTGCATAGACATCATTGTGGAACATTAACCCCTGAGCTGTTTTCACTCCTATGCTATTTTATTCTGATCTGAGTGCCTTGGATGTCTGTAACTTTCATTCCTGGCTTATCACATTCAGACATAGAACTTACTCTCTTACCACTTTCCATATAGTGCACGTGACCATAACTATTCCTTTCCTCCTGCTCTTGTCCTTCCTTCACTGTGTGCAGAATCCCCAACCAGTGTCCCTTCTGCTCAGAGTACAGGTGACTGTCAGCGATTCCGTTTGCTGTTCAAAGTCAGCTGTATAGTACTCCAAAACCTCAAATCGCTAGAGCAGCATTATATAAAATGTTTAAAGAACCAGGTAATTTACAAAAAGAAATAGGAATTTCAGACTCACATGTAGAAATGAAAACAAGAATGTCCTAGATGAGGAGGATAAAATAGGCTTTTCTGTACATAAAATGAAAAGTAGAAATTATGAAAGGAAATATATTTGCATACACAGACAATTTTTAAAAATCAACTTCCGTCTACTATGCAGACCTCTTTCCCATCTGTTATCTCACCAAGGGGTTTCCCAGGCTCATTTCCACGTCATGTCCAACTTCTTGGGAATCTCCTGTTGAGCCCCAAGAATAAGTTTGTGAAGGATTAACTCTCCCGTGGTCTAGTTGGATTAGTGTTGTTTACATTTGTACAGGCAAGACTGATAATAGCCAAAGTTGAGGACCTTACAGAGAGGATAATTAAAGAACAATATCTCTCATAAACATAAACATTCAAAAAATTCTTTCTGGTTTTCTCTTTTCTTTTCTCTCAAATAATCTATAATAATTACATTGAATATACAGTGTGTCCGTAAAGTTTGTGTACAAATCACTTCTTCTACATAACACCAGTGCAACAATGAAACCAGGTGATCAGTGTAATACACGACTCCATCTAGTCCTCTGTTTTATTCCAAATTTTGAGAATTTTTCTAGTAATGTCTTTTCTAACCAAATTATGATGCCATTCATAAGTTATGATATCAATTTTAATAAAATCAATCAATCTACATATGCATATGTGTAAATATTGCATTGGTCAGCTTTTGTATAATAATAACTTATAACCAACCACTCAAAACTCAGTGGCTTATCATGATAAGCACTGTTCAATGTTCAGGGATGCTCATGGTAATGATTACCTACCTGATTAAGGCAGGGCTCAGCTGGGAGTTCTACTGCAGATCTTTAAGCTTGTCTTCAGCCCACTGTAATAAATCTAGTGCCAAGGCAGAACAGTAGTGACTATATAAGATATAACATTTTCATGGAAAGTTGAGGGAATGAGCAAAACCCACAAATCAAGCTGTACAGGCATACTATGAATTTGAGTCAAATAACCACTAACAGAGATGCAAATAAATTGAATTTATTGTTTCACAGTGAAAATTCCTGAAGTTTCTGAAAACATTGAATTATCAAGGCATATACCCAGTTACTGGGGAAATAATTATATATTTAAATCTTTGCAATCTATAAAACATTTTCAATATAATTTTTAATGACTATTTAATGAACCAAGGTGTCTTCAACATATAGCTCTAAATTGATATTTTCTTAAATGACCTCATCAGAAACACATCTTTTTAACAGAATTAAATACTACCTAAAACACAGCTTCTTAAATTTTCTGGATCACCTGTTACCTTGTGAAATGCAAGCTGTCATCCTGTGGGTCCAAGGTGAGCCTGCTGCTTTGCATTTGGGCTAAGCTCACAGTGATGCTGATGACAACGGTGCCTGCTGGATACATTTAAGGATCGGGATATTTTCATAGTGAGGAAAAAGAATGAGACAGGCACACTTAGGTTCCTTTGTTTGCTGGTTTATTAACAGGATTTCTTCCTTTGTTTATCAAGTGATTGCTATATATTTGAGATGTCATTGACTCATTTTTTCTGTTTACTCTGTGACTTAGTGAAGTTTTCTGGCTATCATCCTTGACTTGGTAATGAAACTTGGAAGCACATCTGCGTGTATTCTTCAGCCATCCCCTAAGTGGACAGATACTGAGAGTAAGGAGAGTAGTGACAACAGGCTGTCAGCTGTCAACTGTGCACCACCACTATCACGTAAAATCACTTTGTCAGAACCCCTTTTCTGTGTATGGTTTTCTACAGAGTTTCTGAAAAATGGGCCCTCAGATCACATATAAAAAAGTAAAGAATGACTTAATATTTATTGAAACCTGCAGGGAGACCCTGGATGGAGCTGGGGGATGGAGATTACCTGATGAGGTGCACAGGCAGCTGAGAGCATCAGCACCCCCACTCCAGCTTCCCACAGGTGTGAGGCCCACGTGCTCAGGCAGCCCACACCTTCAGGGGCAGATGCACTCTGGCATGAGCGTGTCCTCCCATTTCCAGGCCCTCCCTTCCTAACGTGCCCCAGGATTTGTAGGATTGTATTTTAGACACCAATTCCCTTAATTAAAACAAGTCTTGATTCACTGAGTCACAAGTGATTTCTCTGTGGCTATAGAAATACCAAAAGATACTGTAAGTCAGACTTTTTATTTTTTTTTATTATGTGAAATACATCTAGATCATGTCACAACTTCTGTTCTCAAAAAAATCAAGACACATAATGTCACATCTCTGTTGCTCGAGCCGAGGAGAAAGACAAAGAGTCAGAGCCCAAAGGAGCCCCACTGACCCCTTAAACCAAAAGTGTCCAGGGCCTTTAGAACATGCTGCCTCTGAGAAATGCCCACAGCAGATGGAGGAAGGAGGAGGAGCAGCTGGGGCCGCCCAGCCTCACACACCTGCTTCCCTGGGGTGGCTTATGCTATGACTTGTAACACTGTGGGAGGGAAACTTCTATGCTGCAGACAGAAATAATCTGCCACATCTTCAGCCTGCAGGCCACTGATGGTCAGAGAAAAATCTGTCCCTGACCCACTGCCTCTGAACCTCGAGGGGACCCCAGTGGCCAAATTAGATGCACTAAAGATCAGTGGCTTAGGAGATTTCCCTGGTTTCTGCTGATACCAGGCTAAATAATTGTTAATGCCCTGACTGGCCCGACAAGTGATGGTGACTGTGTCTCCTAGTGATGCAGACAGGGAGGGTGGTGACTGGGTCATCTGGATGGCACAGCTGGCACCTGAGATGGGAAAAATAAAAATCAAATATACACACAGTTATATTCTTAGGAGGACTCCAATTCTTAGGAGGACTTCCCTAAAGACCCAGGCAGGACTGACCACACTCAGTAAATCCCTGGTGTTCTCCCTCCTTACCTGGGAGCCAGAGCAGCAGGAACCCCATAAGCAGAGCAGGGGGCCTCATGTCTATGCTGTGTCCTGACAGGGACTGACTTCTGCACTGGGTATGACCAGCCTGTTAATAAGTCTCCAAGGAAGGGGACTGTGCCCTGGGAACATGCAAATCAGCAGGAGGTGGGCAGGCTGGGCACAGCTGCAGGCCTGGCTCATCTCAGTGACTCAGAAGAGGCCCAGTGTCCCCAGGTGTCCCAGGGCAGACCAGGGCAGCACACATTTGCCTGCAGAGAATGTCTTTGTTGGTGGAGAATGTTTGCTGAGAAGGACATTTGGGGACACCTATTGTTAAAAGTTGAAGTGAATGAGAGAAAAAATTGAATCACGTATTTCCCAGTTAGATTGGGAGTATTTAGGTGAATATAATTATTTATAAAGAATTATAACAAAGGCTTATATGTAGGGCTATCAGGTAGTCAAGACATTGTCAAATGTTTCTAGACAAGATTCTTGGGACCCCACACTGCAGCTCCTGCTGACCTTCCCAACTGAGTCTTCTGGTCAACATCCTCTTTATCCTCACTACACCGTCTCCCTGAATGATTATTTTTCTACAGGCAACCAAATGAGACCACTCATCGCCAAGTGTATATGGAAGCTAGATTCAAGTTTTGTAAACACACTCATGCCCTCCTGGATTCACTAAGGGTTTGTGATTTGACCTAAGGTGCATTTAAGCAGGAAACGCATGAACCCTGAGTCACTGAAGCCTTAGAGCCTGGCTGGATACACCACTTCTCCAGGAGCTTGAAGTGTCATCAGGGCACAGGCTTAAGAGCCAGGCAGGGGTTCAATCAACTCTGTGATTGATCCTGAGAACACATCACAGGCTCTACCTGGGTTCATATCTCCACCCAATCCCAGTAGCATCAACACACCAACAGAGAAGCCACAGAGCTGAGTCCTGAGCCCACAGCTGACCTCTGCCATGTGCTTCACGTTCTGCTTTACTTCCTCTGACAGAGTCTCAATCTTCTTCTTTTTCCCTGAGAAATATTTGGATTGCTCAGTGATATGGTTGGATGTTTGGATTCTCGAAACAATATGTTGAAATTTATTTTTTAATTTGCTTCAGTTTTATTTCTGTATTGATGTATTCTTATTTTTTATCTCAGATTACTATGAGGGTACAAACAATTAAGTCACATTGTTTGCATTTCTAAGGTAAAGTTCAAGTGGCAGTGGAGCCCCTCACCCAGGGGGTGTGCTCCTACCCTCCACTGTGCACATGAGGAGAGAGCTCAGCTCCTTCCCTCTCCCCACTCCCTCCTTTCCCTTTTCTGTCCTTGAAACACACTTGTCTTTTACTCTCATGTGGGTGTGTAGTTCTTTTTCTATTGTTTTCACATAAGTATTATGTGCAATGGATACTTCCTTTTTCATTCTTTTGACACTTTTCAAAGAAGAATGTGCTTCAACTCCATCCAGGTAAATACAAAAGATGGAAATACCATGGAATACTCTTCAGCCATAAATAACATGGGGACTTCACTGGCTGAAATTTGATCCCCAGGGCTGGAGATCAGCTGGGGGCTGGTGGGAGGTTTTTGGGTCATGAGACCAGATCCCGGTTAAAAGGCTTGGTATCCTCCATGGAAGAGAGTCAGTTCTCACTTCATTAGTTCACAAGAGAGCTGGTTGTGTTTAACAGGCTGGCCCTGCCTCCTCCCTGTCCCCCTCCTTCTCTCAACTCAAGATAAGCCTGCTGCCCCTTCACCTTCTACCTGGATTGGAGCTCTCTGCAGCCCTCAACAGAGGTGGATGCTGCTGCCAAACTCTTTGTTAAGTCTTCAGGCCCATGAGCCAAATAAACCTCTTCTATTTATAAATCAGCCAGCCTCAAATATTTCCCTTATAGCAACACAAAATTTTCTAACAGACACATTTCTTGCACTTATCAAACTTCTGTGTAATATGGCGTGCTGTGCTCTCTAATTCATCCAGTGGCTCTTGGTTGTATTTTATAATGCAGCTTTGGAGTTCAAAAAGCACCATTTTGTTA
>NW_003852542.1:32381-32884 GCF_000181295.1 Otolemur garnettii | reverse complement strand
ATTGTTGAGAACTGATTATCCAGAACTGCTTATCAAAGTTTGCATTGTTGTCAGGCCCCTCCCCCCCATCAGTTCTGTCCCGCTTTACTACTGTTAAAATCTGGTCACCTTACTCTGGCCTCAGCCTCCCAAGAAGGTGCCACTACAGGGACCTGGCACAACGCCTGGCTATTTTTTTAATTGTTATTGTTGTTGCAGTTGTCATTATTGTTTATCTGACCTGAGCCTAGTTCAAAACCACCAGCCTAGGTGTATGTGGCCAGCACCATAACCACTGAACTACAGGCGCCATCACTCTAGCACATTTTTCAAGCAAATTTTCTCCTGATACATATAACAAATCATAATTGGATGATGCCAAACTCTTGCCGGGTACTCGGCAAGAGGGCACATTAGACAGTGATGTGTAGTTTGCAGGAATGGTCTATGAGCTGGGATTTCCCCTCCATGTCTGGGATCCAAGTGCTGAGGAGACCACACCATACTTAGCTGCACAGCATCCT
>NW_003852542.1:23212-32150 GCF_000181295.1 Otolemur garnettii | reverse complement strand
CCAGAGGACAGGGCTGATAGTTGCACAGGAAAACTGGGTTTAAGACTTCATGTATGGTTAGATTTAAACATCACTCCATTTAGCAATCTCACCAGGGGGGCTGGGGCCTGCAGGTGATTATGGAGGGAGGATCATCCTCTTCTGTCTTCCCTAAACCAAGCACATCCTGGGTCTTTGTGGGGGTTAAATTCATATTTACACAAAGGTTAAATTCTTACTTCAAATCTGAATCTGGACTGAAAACAGAGTATGAAGGCTGAGAGCTGTGTCTATGTTGGCTGCTTTTCTCTCTGAGGCCAAAAAAGGCCATGACACCTGCACTACTTAGGGCCTGACAAGGACCCCTCATGTACAGCCCCTTGTCACGCAGCTCTGTCCGCTCTGACCCAGGTCTCTCAGGTGTCTCTCTGTCCAGCAGCTCCCTCATTTGGGAGTCTCAAAATGACGAGTACTCTGCCTTCTCTTAGCCTCAAGCCGGTACTCTGTTATTTGTGAAATAATAATTCAGACTTTATTAACTTTATCCATAGCCTGGTCAAAATCATTCAAGAGATGATTTTGAGCACTGGCTCAGGGCCCACCTAGATTCTCTCCAAACCCTGAGTTTCTCTTGGAAAGATAAAACACTATTTCACTGTTAGCCACTTTCCCACAAGTATGTATTGAGCTCCGGCTGTGAGTCAGGCACCGAGCCAGATGTTAAGTTTAAATATGACAAAAATGGAAGTGGGAAGGGAAGGCAGAAAAGAAAAGGGGAGAGATTAATTTTAAAACCTTGTGTAATTCCTAGGAAAGACCCCGATGCCTCCAGGTCCATTTATTCAGAAGTGCAGCAGAGGGAGCCAGCACGGGCCACAGTCCTCCCCTGGACAGAAGTAGCCCTGGAGCCTCACTTCCTGTCAGGCCACAGGGACCCTGTGTTCTAAGCTCAGGAGGAAAATCCTGTGGAGCCATCACCTGGGAAGAAGAATGGAAATGTGCTCACACACATGCTCACACCCTGTGCCAAGCAGAGCCGCTAACGCAAGTTCAATATTCACAGTTGGTTTGCCGTTGGCCCTGAAAATAGTCAAAATAGTCAATCCTGAAGTTACTTAATTTTGTCTTTTCTTTCCTAGTCCATTATCCAGGTTATTTTATTCATTCATAGGTAGTTTTTTTGTATTCCATCCAGATTTCTCTTATGCTTGTTAATTTTAGTAATTATATTTATAGAATATGTGTGCTAGTAATATTGTCCCCAAAGATACAAGTATACAGCAGCAGAAAATGTGTGGGCAGAAAAGGGACACATGTGACACACGTCAATCTTCTCTCTCCCACTGCCATCACCTTCCCTCCACTTCCCTTCCAAATCCCCCTCCCAAGGAACTCCTGTCTGTCCTCCCTGTTCATAGGGTTTGCTTTGTGAATTTCTCCTGCTTCCTTAAGAGGATAATAGCAGATTATAGATTCTCCTTTTATTTTGTTTTTTATTGACTTATTTATCCTGGAAGTCACTCCATATCTGTCCATGAAGATATTCCTATTTGTACAGCTGAGAGCTACACTATTGTGTAGAGATGACAAGTTTTTCAACTTCAATTTTAAAAATGGACCTTTTGTTTTTTAAATTTCAGATTACTCCAAAGTTCCACATAGTTAGGTTACAGTGTATGCACTTCTAAGTCCTTGTAGTTGTGTCCCAAACCAGGAGGTGTGCCATGTACCCTGACATTGTGCCCATGAAGTGGAGCACAGCAATTCTCTCCCTCCTCCCTTCTCCCTCCTCCACTTCCTCCCAACTGGAATTGAATTGAGTGTTTCTCCTATGTGGGAATGCACTAGATGGTCTCCTGGCTTCATATTAGTACTGATTACACTGGATATTTGCTTCTCCATTCTTGTAATACTTTACTAAGAAGAATGTGTTTCAACTCCATCCTGATTAGTACAAAGGGTATAAAGTCTCCATTTTGTTTTTATGACTGAATAGTATTCCATGGTATACATATGGCAGAGTTTGTTAGTCCATTCCTAGTTCTGGGCATTTAGGTTGTTTCCACATCTGTGTGTCTCTTTTTTATTTTGTGTTCTGTCTGTTCCCCATTTTTTCTTTCCCTACTTTTCTGAAGGCTTTTATGTGTTGGAATGTCAGCCTTTTAAAATATATTATAAAATAGCTTCTCCTGGTTTTTCTTTGTCTTTTGATTTTGTTTAATGTTTTCATGGATTTTATTTATTTTTATTGAATCATCTGCATAGACATCATTGTGGAATTAAGTTAGCATATAGTTGTAGTATTTGAACATTAACCCCTTAGCTGTTTTCATTCCTATGCTACTTAATTATGATTCAAGGACCTTGGATGTCTATAACATTCATCCCTGGTTTATCACATTTTACACACATAACTTACTCTTACCACTTTCCAGATAATAAACAGATCTTAAAGACCGTAACTATTCCGTTCCTCTGGCTTCTTGTCCTTCCTTCACTGTATGCAGAATCCCCAACCAGTGTCCGTTCTATTCAGATTATAGGTGAGTGTCAGTGGTTCTGTCTGCTGTTCAAAGTCTGGTGTATAGTACTCCAAAACTTCAAATTGCTAGAATAGCATTTTATAAAATGTTTAAATGACCAGATAATTTACAAAAAAATATGAACTTCAGACTGATATGTAGAACTGAAAATAAGAATGTCTAGATGAACAGGATAAAATATGCTTTTCTATATTTAAAATGAAAAGTAGAAATTCTAGGGTGGTGCCTGTGGCTCAAAGGAGTAGGGCACCGGCAACATATGCCGAGGTCATGGGTTCAAATCCAACCCTGGCCTCCCCCCCCAAAAATGCAAAGAAAGTAGAAATTTTAAAAGGAAATATGTTTGCATACATAAGCAATTTTTAAAAATCATCTCCTGCCTACTGTGAAGTCCTCTTTCCTATACATTATCTCACCAAGGTGTTTCCATGGCTCATCTCCACATTTTTGCCACCATCTTGGGAATCACCAGTTTGAGCCTCAGGAATAAGTTTGCTCAAGATGAAATCTCCCACAGTCTAGTTTGACTGGTGTTGTTTACATCTGTACAGGCAAGACTGATAATAGCCAAACTTGAGGACCTTACAAAGAGGACAATTAAAGAATAATATCTCTCATAAACATCAACATTCAAAAAATGATTTTCTCTCTCCTTTTCTCTCAAATAATCCATCATAGTGATGTTGAATATACAGTGTGTCCATAAAGTTTGTGTACAAATCACTTCTGCATAACGCCAACACAATGATAAATCCAGGTGATCAGTATAATACACAACTCCATCTAGTCCCCAGGTCCATTCTAAATTTTGAGAATTTTTCCAGTAACATCTTTTCTAAACAAAATGATCATGCCATTCATCAATTATTCTATCAATTTTAATAAAATCAATCATTCTATATGTACATATGTATGTGTCGATATTGTATTGTTCAGCTTTTGTATAATAACGACTTGTAAACAACCACTCAGAACTCAGTGACTTATAATAACAAGCACTGTCCAATGTTCAGGGATGCTCATGGTAACGATTATCTACCTGAGTAAGGCAGGGCTCAGCTGGGGAGTTTTACTGCAGGTCTTTAACCCAAACACAGTGGCTCACACCTGTAATCCCAGTACTTAAGGGGCCAAGGTAGGTGGATTGCCTGAGCTCACTGGTTTGAGACCAGTCTGAGTCAGAGCAAGACCTGGTCTCTAACAAAAAAAAAAAAATAGGTCTTCAGCCTATGGTTTCCATTGACTCTAGGGCCAAAATACAGTATTTTCATGGAATGTTGAGGGAATGAGCAAAACGCACAAATCAAGCTGTACTCCCATACTATGAATTTAAGTAAAATAACCTCTAACAGAGATACAAATAAATTTATTCTTTCACTGTGGAAATTCCTGAAGTGTCTGAAAACATTCACTCCATTGAATTATCAAGGCATGTAACCAGTCAATGGGCAAATAATGAAATATTTCAATCTTTGCAAACTACACATTTTCAAATAGAATTTTATTAATTATTTAATAAAGCAAGGTGTGTCTTCAACATGTAGCTCTAAATAAATATTTTCTTAAATGGCCTCATCAGGAACAAATCTCTTTAAATCTCTCTAAAACACAGCTTCGTAAATTTTCTGGATCACCTGTTACAACCTGGCATCCAGTGGGTCCAAGGTGAGCCTGCTGCCTTACATTTGGACTATGCTCACAGTGATGCCGATGACCATGATGTCTTCTGGACAAATTTGGGGAGTGGGGTATCTTCATAGTAAGGAGAAAGAATGCGACAGGCACATTTAGGTGCAGTGGTTTGCCGGTTTGTCAAGAGGATTTTTTTTTCTTTGTATATCAAGTGATTGTTACATATTTGAGATGTCATTTACTCATTTTTTCTGTTTACTCTGTGACTTAGTGAAAGTTTCTGGCTATCATCCTAGACTTGGTCATAAAACTTGGAAGGACATCTACATGTATTCAGGGGCCATCCTCTAAGTGGACAGATACCCAGAGTAAGGAGAGTAGTGACTAACGGGCCTGTCAGCTGTCAGCTCTGCACCACCACAATCACTTAAAAGCATGTTTCTCTGAACCCTTTTGGTTTTCTGTAGCGTTTCTGAAGGATGGGTCCTCACATCACATATGGAAATGTAAAGGATGATTTAGTATTTATTGAAACCTGCAGGCAGAAACGGGGTTGGAGCTGGGGGGTGGAGATTACCTGATGAGGTGCACAGGCAGCTGAGAGCATCAGCACCCCCACCCCAGCTTCCCACAGGTCTGAGGACCACTTGGTCAGGCAGCCCACACCTTCAGGGGCAGAGGCACTCTGACATGAGCGTGTCCACCCATTTCCAGGCCCTCCCTTCTAACATGCCCCAGGATTTGTAGGATTGTATTTCAGACACTAATTCCCTTAATTAAACAATTCTTGATTCAGTGAGTCTCGAGTGGTTTTACTAGAGAAATACGAAATGATGTGGTAAGTCAGACCTGTAACAACTTCGCAATAAAATTAGGAGAGATATTGTCATTTCTCCATTGCTGGGGCTGAGGACAAAGACACAATGTTAGAGCACAAAGCGGCCTCGCTGGAGGGCTTCCCTCCCACCTGCTACCAAAAGTCTCCATGGGCCTGCAGAACTTTCTGCCTCTGAGAAATGCTCTCAGCAGATAGAGGCACCAGGAGGAGCAGCTGGGGCTGCCCAGCCTCACACACCTGCTTCCCTGGGGTGGTTTATGCTATGACTTGTAACACTGTGTGAGGCCAGTCATTATACTGCAGACAGTAATAATCTGCAACATCTTCAGCCTGCAGGCCACTGATGGTCAGAGAAAAATCTGTCCCTGACCCACTGCCTCTGAACCTTGATGGGACCCCGGTGGCCAAATTAGATGTATCATAGATCAGGAGCTTAGGAGATTTCCCTGGTTTCTGCTGATACCAGTTTAAATATTTGCTAATGCCCTGACTGGCCCGGCAAGTGATGGTGACTGTGTCTCCTAGTGATGCAGACAGGGAGGATGGTGACTGGGTCATCTGGATGTCACAACTGGCACCTGAGATGGGAAAAATAAAAATCAAATATTCACACAGTTAATCAATTCTTAGGAGGACTTCTCTAAAGACCCAGGCAGGACTGACCACACTCTTAGTAAATCCCTGGTGTTCTCCCTTCTTACCTGGGAGCCAGAGCAGCAGGAGCCCCAGGAGCTGAGCGGGGGCCCTCATGTCCATGCTGTGTCCTGATGGGGACTGACTCCTACACTGGGTATGACCAGACTGTTAATAAGTCTCCAAGGAAGGGGGCTGTGCCCTGGGAATGCAAATCAGTAGAGAATGGGTGCTGGGCACAGCTGCAGGGCTGGCTCATCTCAGTGACTCAGGAAGGCTCAGTGTCCCCAGGTGTCCCAGGGCAGACCAGGGAAGCATAGATTTGCCAATAAACAATGTCTTTGTCCCTGGAGAATGTTTTGCTGAAAAGGACATTTGGGGGCACCTATTGTTAAAAGTGGAAGTGAATGAGAACTAAAAATGCAATCATGTATTTCCAAGTTAGATTGGAGTGTTTAGGTGAATATCCTTTTTATTTATTTATTTATTTTACACTTTGTGGCCAGGGCTGGGTTTGAACCTGCCACCTCTGCCATATGGGGCCAGTGCCCTACTCCTTTGAGCCACAGCTGCCTCCCATGAATATCCTTATTTATAAAGAATTATAACAAAGACTTATATGTAGGGCTATCAGGTAGTCAAGATATTGCCAAATGTTTCTACATAAGATTCTTGTGACCCCACACTGCAGCTCCTGCTGACCTTCCCAACTGAGTCTTCTGGTCAACATCCTCTTCATCCTCACTACACGGTCTCCCTTAATGATTATTTTTCCACAGGGAACTAAATGAGACCACCCATCCCCAAGTGTATATGGAGGGTAGATTCAAGTTTTCTAAACACACCCATGCCCTCCTGGGTTCACTTAGGGGTGTGTGATTTGACCTCAGGTTCATTTAAGCAGGAACCACATGAACCCTGAGTCACTAAAGCCTTAGAGCCCGGCTGGATGCACCACTTCTCCATGAGTTTGCAGTGTCATCAGGGCACAGCCTTAGAAGCCAGGCAGGTGTTCAATCAACTCTGTGATTGTTCCTGAGAACACATCACAGCCTCTACCTGGAATCATATCTCCACCCAATCCCAGCAGCATCAACACACCAACAGAGAAGCCACAGAGCTGGGTCCTGAGCCCACAGCTGACCTCTGCCATGTGCTTCATGTTCTGCTTTACTTCCTCTGCCAGAGTCTCAATCTTCTTCTTTTTTCCCTGGGAAATACTTGGATGCACAGTGATATGGTTCGGATATTTGGACCTTCCAAACAACATGTTGAAATTTATTTTTTTAATTTACGTCAGTTTTATTTCTGTATTTATTTAGTCTTATTTTTTATTTCAGATTACTATGAGGGTACAAATGATTAAGTCGCATTGTTTGCATTTCTAAGGTAAAGTTCAAGTTGCAGTCCAGCCCCTCCCCCAGGGGGTGTGCTCATACCCTCCACTGTGCACATGAGGAGAGAGCTCACCTCCTTCCTTCTCCCCACGCCCTCCTTTCCCTTTTCCCTCATTTAAATACACTCGTCTTTTGTTCTCAAGTGGGTGTGTAGTTCCTTTTCTATTGGTTTCACATAAATATTACATACATTGGATACTTCCTTTTTCATCCTTGTGACCCTTTTCAAAGAAGAATGTGCTTCAACTCCATCCAGGTAAATACAAACGATGCAAATACCATGGAATACTCTTCAGCCATAAATAACAGGAGATTTCACTGATTGAAATGTTGAAATTTGATCCCCAGGGCTGGAGATCATCTGGGAGGTGGTGGGAGGTGTTTGGGTCATGAGAGCAGATCCCTCTTAAAAGACTTGGTGCCCTCCATGGAATAATGAATCAGTTCTCACTTCATTGTTCACAAGAGAGCTGGTTGTGTTTAACAGGCTGGCACCGCCTCCTCCCTCTCCCCCTCCTTCTCTCAACTCAAGATAAGCCTGCTGCCCCTTCACCTTCTACCTGGATTGGAGCTCTCTGCAGCCCTCAACAGAGGTAGATGCTGCTGCCAAACTCTAGGTTCAGTCCGCAAGCCCATGAGCCAAATAAATCTCCTCTATTTATGAACCAGCCAGCTCAATTATTTCCCTTATAACAACACAAAATGTTCTAACAGACACGTTTCTTGCACTTATCAAAGTTCTGTGTAATATGACATGCTGTGCTCTCTAATTCATCCAGTGGTTCTTGGTTGTATTTTATAATGCAGCTTGGGAGTTCCAAAAGCACCATTTTGTTAAATTATACGTCAACCAGTTTTCATAAGGTGAAATATTAAATTTAACCATAAGGTTAAAAAGTTATGTTCAATAACTTTTGGTTCTAGGCCTTTCTTATTTGATTTACCAAAGCCTGCCTATTAGTGAAGAAAACAAGGACCTGAAATGGCTTTCTTAGCCATTCCCCTGAGATTAGGAATATAAAATCCTGTGCCTTCCCTAGTCCTGGAGAAGGATGTGTACTAAAAACAAGTGGGGGTGGGGGTGGCAAAGAGAAGACAGGCAGTGTCTGAACATCACCAAACATTATCCTGCTGAATGTAAGAGTAGCTGAGCTAACAAAAAACCACGAAATGTACCCTTATTATGCAGTCATGAATGGGCCTCAGTTTTGTGACTGCTATGATGGGTGGTAATAACAGTAATAACAATGATAGTAATAGTAATAAAACCAGAGTCAGTCTGGTGTTCTGGCCACCATTTCCTTGACCCTCTAAGCCTCTTCTGGGGTCAGTGCTGTGCGTGGGCCCCCTCTTGTGGTCAAGTGTGTGAGAATCCTGAGGGTATTTCCAGTGATTTGACATTCCCATTTCTAGAAAGATGCACAAATTCTTTTCAGCACATTTTCTTTTTCTTTCTTTCTCTCTCTTTCTTCCTTTCTTTATTTCTTTTTGGAGATAGAATCTGTCTATGTCTGCCTTTGTAGAGTGCTGTAGCATCATAGCTCTCATCAATGTGAAACTCTTGGGCTTAAGCGACTCTCAGTCCTCAGCCTCCGAAGAAGGTGCCACTACAGGGAACTGGCACAACTCCTGGTTATTTTTTTAATTGTTGTTGTTGCAGTTGTCATTGTTATTTATCTGACCCGGGTCTAGTTCGAAACCAACAGCCTGGGTGTATGTGGCCGGCGCCATAACCACTGAACTACAGGTGCCACCACTCTAGCACATTTTTCAAACATATTTTCTTCTGATACATATAACAAATCATAATTGGATGTCGGGTACTCAGCAAGCGGGCACATTAGACAGTGATGTGTAGTTTGCAGGAATGGTCTATGAGCTGGGATTTCCCCTCCATGTCTGGGATCCAAGTGCTG
>NW_003852542.1:21047-23192 GCF_000181295.1 Otolemur garnettii | reverse complement strand
GGAGACCACACCATACTTAGCTGCACAGCATCCTGACAGCAAGGGAATGACTGTAGAGTCCTCAGACTTGGGGTCCAGGGGGAATCAGACATTCTGGGCTTGTATCATTTGTCTATTATCCTGTCTTAGTTACATGTAGGCAGCTTCCCTCTTGGTTGTCCGCAGTCACCCCTCGGCTCCCCTGGGCTTTCCCCAGAGGACAGGGCTGGGGGCTGCACAGGGAAACTGGGTTTAGGTCTTCATTTACAGTTAGATTTAAACATTACTTCATTTAGAAATCTCATCAGGGGGTCTGGGGCCTGCAGATGATTATGGAGGGAGGATCATCCTCTCCTGTCTTCCCTAAACCAAGCACATCCTCTATTTTTGTGGGGGTTAAATTCACATTTACAGAAAGATTAAATTCTTGCTTCAAATCTGAATCTGGACTGAAAACAGAGTATGAAGGCTGAGAGCTGTGTCTCTGTTGGCTGCCTTTTCCCCTGAGTCCACAAAAGGCCATGACACCTGCACTACTTAGGGCCTGACAAGGACCCCTCATGTACAGCCCCTTGTCACGCAGCTCTGTCCCCTCTGCCCCAGCTCTCTCAGGTCTCTCTCTGTCCAGCAGCTCCCTCATTTTGGAGTCTCAAAATGACTGAGTGCTCCACCCTCTCTTAGCCTCAAGCCACTGCTCTGATATTTATAAAATAATAATTCAGACTTTCTTAACTTTAGTCATAGCCAGACCAAAATCATTCAAGAGATGATTTTGAGCACTGGCTCAGGGCTCACCTAGATTCTCTCCAAACCCTGAGTTTCTCTTGGAAAGATAAAACACTGTTTCACTGTTAGCCACTTTTCCACAAGTATGTATTGAGCCTCCAGCTGTGAGTCAGGCACCGAGCCAGATGTTAAGTTTAAATATGACAAAAACGGAAGCGGGAGGAGAGGGCAAGATAGAAAAAGGGAGAGATTGATTTTAAAACCTGTGTAATTCCTAGGACAGACCCTGATGCCTCCAGGTCTGTTTATTCAGAAGTGCAGCAGAGGGAGCCAGCAGGGGCCACAGTCCTCCCCTGGACAGAAGTAGCCCTGGAGCCTCACTTCCTGTCAGGCCACAGACACCCCGTGTTCTAAGCTCAGGAGGAAAATCCTGTGGAGCCATCACCTGGGAAGAAGAATGGAAATGTGCTCACTCACATCCTCACACCCTGTGCCAAGCAGAGCCACTAACGCAAGTTCAATATTCACAGTTGTTTTGCCTTTGGTGTTGAAAATAGTCAAAATAGTCAATCCTGAAGTTACTTAATTTTGTTTTTTCATTCCTAGTCCATTATCCAGGTTATTTTATTCATTCATTTGTAGTCTTTTTGTATTCCATCCAGATTTCTCTTATGTTTGTTAATTTTAGTTATTATATTTATAGAATATGTGTAATAGTAATATTGTCCCCATAAGACACAAGTACACAGCAGCAGAAAATGTGTGGGCAGAAAAGTGACACATGTGACACATGTCAATCTTCTCTCTCCCCCTGCCATCGCCTTCCCTCCACTCCTCCCTCCAAATCCCCCTCCCAAGGAACTCTTGTCTGTCCTCCCTGTTTATGGGGTTTGCTTTTTGAGTTTCTCCTGCTTCCTTACAAGGATACTAGCACATTATAGATTCTCCCTTTATTTTGCTGTTTTTTCAGTTCATGAAGATCTTCCTTTGATTTATTTATTTATTATTATTTCTTATGGCATAACTGTGTACATTAATGCAATCATGGGTTACAGTGTGCTGTATTCATATTCATTTTGAAATACTCTCATCAGACTGGTTAACGTAACCTTCATGTCATTCTCTTAGTTATTGAGTTAAAACGTTCATACTCTGCTTTTAGAAAGATTCACTTGTAAGAGAAACCATAGAGGTGACCCCACCAATCACCCTCCTTCCGCCCATCCACCCCCACTCAGCTCCCCCTCCCACACCCTTCCCATATTCTAAGGCTATAATTAGGTTATGACATTCCTATAAACGCTATGAATTAGTTTCAAAGTAGGGCTGTGTATATTGGATACTTTTTCTTCCATTCTTGAGATACTTTCCTAAGAAGAACATTTTCCAATTCCATCCATATAAACATGAAGGAGGTAAAGTCTCCATCTTTCTTTAGGG
>NW_003852542.1:5494-9018 GCF_000181295.1 Otolemur garnettii | reverse complement strand
GTCTTTAAGCCAAACACAGTGGCTCATGCCTATAATCCCAGTACTTAAGGGGCCGAGGTAGGTGGATTGCCTGAGCTCACTGGTTTGAGACCAGTCTGAGTCAGAGCAAGACCTGGTCTCTAACAACAACAACAAAAATAGGTCTTTAGCCTATGGATTCCATTGACTCTAGGGACAAAATACAATATTTTCATGGAATGTTGAGGGAATGAGCAAAACCCACAAATCAAGCTGTACTCCCATACTATGAATTTAAGTAAAATAACCTCTAACAGAGATACAAATAAATGAATTTACTCTTTCACTGTGGAAATTTCTGAAATTTCTGAAAACATTCACTCCATTGAATTATCAAGGCATCGAAGCAGTCAATGGGCAAATAATTACATATTTCAATCTTTGCAAACTATACAAACATTTTCAAATAGAATTTTATTAATTATTTAATAAAGCAAGGTGTGCCTTCAATATGTAGCTCTAAATAGATATTTTCTTAAATGGCCTCATCAGGAAAAAATCTCTTTAAATCTCTCTAAAACACAGCTTCCTAAATTTTCTGGATCATCTGTTACCTTGTTAAATGCAGGCTGTCATCCTGTGGGTCCAAGGTGAGCCTGCTGCTTTGCATTTGGACTATGCTCACAGAGATGCTGATGACAACGGGGCCTTCTGGATAAATTTGGGGAGCGAGGTATCTTCATAGTAACAAAAAAGAATGCAACAGGCACACATAGGTTCTCTTGATTTTTGGTTTGTCAAAAGCTTTTTTATTCCTTTCTTTATCAAGTTATTAATATATATTTGAGATGTCATTTACTCATTTTTTCTGTTTACTCTGTGACTTAGTGAAAGTTTCTGGTTATAAAGCTAGACTTGGTAGTGAAACTTGAAAGCTCATCTATATGTATTCTGGGGCTATCCCTGAAGTGGACAGATACTGAGAGTAAGGACAGTTGTGACCAATAGGCTGTCAGCTGTCAATTCAGCATCACCACAATCACCTAAAAGCATGTTTCTCTGAGCCCCTTTTCCTGTATGGTTTTCTACAGAGTTTCTGAAAAACGGGCCCTCACATCACATATGGAAAAGTAAAGAAACATTTAACATTTATTGAAACCTGCAGGCAGACACGGGGTTGGAGCTGGGGGTGGAGATTACCTGATGAGGTGCACAGGCAGCTGAGAGCATCGGCACCCCCACCCCAGCTTCTCACAGGTCTGAGGACCACTTGGTCATGCAGCCCACACCTTCGGGGCAGATGCACTCTGGCATGAGCGTGTCCTCCCATTTCCAGGCCCTCCCTTCCTAACATGCCCCAGGATTTGTAGGATTGTATTTCAGACACTAATTCCCTTAACTAAACAATTCTTGATTCAGTGAGTCTCGAGTGGTTTTGCTAGAGAAATACGAAATGATGTGGTAAGTCAGACCTGTAACAACTTCGCAATAAAATTAGGAGAGATATTGTCATTTCTCCACTGCTGGGGCTAAGGACAAAGACACAGTGTGAGAGCAAAAAGGGGCCTCGCTGGAGGACTTCCCTCCAACCTGCTACCAAAAGTCTCCAGGAGCCTGTAGAACCTTGTGCCTCTGAGAAATGCTCTCATCAGATGGAGGCACCAGGAGGAGCAGCTGGGGCTGCCTAGCCTCACACACCTGCTTCCCTGGGGTGGTTTATGCTATGACTTGTAACACTGTGAGAGGGAAACTGTTACGCTGCAGACAGTAATAATCTGCAACATCTTCAGCCTGCAGACCACTGATGGTCAGAGAATAATCTGTCCCTGACCCACTGCCTCTGAACCTCGATGGGACCCCAGGTACCAAATTAGATGCATCATAGATCAGGAGCTTAGGAGATTTCCCTGGTTTCTGCTGATACCAGGTTAACCAACGACTAATGCTCTGACTAGCCTGGCAAGTGATGGTGACTGTGTCTCCTAGAGAGGCAGACAGGGAGGATGGTGACTCGGTCATCTGGATGGCACAGCTGGCACCTGAGATGAGAAAAATAAAAATCAAATGTACACATAGTCAATCCAGTCTTGATAGGGCTTACCTAAAGATCCAGTCAGTACTGACCACACTGTCTGAGTAAATCCCTGGTATTCTCTCTCCTCACCTGGGAGCCAGAGCAGCAGGAGCCCTAGGAAATGAGTGGGTGCCCTCATGGCCATGGTGTGTCCTGACAGGCACTGACTCCTGCACAGGCTGTGACCAGCTTCTCAATAAGTCTTAGGGGCAGGGGGCTGCACCCTGGGAACATGCAAATGAGCATGGGGAGGGCAGGCTGGGCACAGCTACAGGGCTGGCTCATCTCAGTGACTCAGAAAGGACCCAGTATCCCCAGGTGTCCCAGAGCAGACCAGGGCAGCACAGATTCACTGGCAGAGAGCTTGTTTCTCCTGGGGGCTATGGGACCTAATATGTCTAATGTCCTGTGAAGAGAGTGTGATTTTTATCATTTCAAGGTTTAGGACATGCTTTACCTTTCAATCACAGACATAGTCTGTTGAAGACGGCACAAACTACGGAAACCACAGAGCACATAACAAGTTCTTTGCATTTTGTACCTTTGGATATCACCGACCTTACAGAGGCTTCATCTTTTCTCTAATTCCCAAATGTGCTTGGTGTGACAAAATGTCATCAATGCCATCCCGAGATGCCATGAAATAGAAGAGTGAGAAAAAAGCATAGGGGTGATGATTTGAGAAGAAAGGCTGTGTGTCATCATTAACCTGCCATCTCCAGCTGAGTGGTCTCTCTCCCCCATCTCTGAATGCTCTGCTCCACTCTTTCAAGCAGGCCAGCCAAGGTCAAGGTCTTTCTCCCTCCCCACCTGAGAAGCATCAGCTGCCTTCCTGGCGCTGTCCCTGCTACACATATCCATACTCGGGGTCCCCCAAGTGCCTCAGATTATCACACAAGCTTTCCATTCACTCACCCCTAGTGATTCCCTTTATAAGTGGAGTCCTCTGCAGTGCCACCATTCATGTCCACTCTTTAGTCTACTGTGCTCCCTAAGCCGGCACATTCTACCATGAACACATTCTACCCTTCCAGTTCCTAAGAGAACTTCCAGCTCTCAATTTTTGGGTTTAGGACAATGGGGCCAGGCAGAGTGAGGCCTGAAGCAGTGAGGAAATGGAGGTAGAAGCCCTTCCTACAGTGTTGGAACTACAGTGGGGATAGTGGGTGTCCCTGTGCAGGAGAGGTGCTGCTGCTGACCTGGTGTGAGGGCCCAGAGAGTGTGACGATCAGGGCATTCATGTGGGTAAGGACTCCCAGTGCAGGGACCATAACCCAGGCAGGGTGAGGACAACAACCACACAGGGGCTGCAGAGATAGTGAAGGCCATGGAAAGGGCATCAGAGCTAGAGCAGGGTGTGAGGGTCTGTGTGTGCAGAGTCGCCTGCATGGAGCGGTAGCAGAAGATGTCATAAAGGTCTAGTTTAGAACCATGGGGCTGATCTATAAATAAATACATTCATGATAATTGGAGCCAAGATCCTGGCTATTAG
>NW_003852542.1:2969-4442 GCF_000181295.1 Otolemur garnettii | reverse complement strand
TGGGAGGCGGAGGCAGGAGACTCGCTTGAGCCCAGGAGTGGGAGGTTGCTGTGAGCTGTAATGCCACGGCACTCTGCCCAGGGGGATAGCTTGAGGCTCTGTCTCAAAAAAAAAAAAGGAAATTGGAACTCAGACACACGAGGAGGCAAAACCGTGATAAAACAAAGGAAGACACCATCTGTACACCAAGGAGAGCAGCCTCAGAAATGATCAATCTTACTGACACCTTGATCCCAAACTTTAGCCTCCAGAATGCTGAGAAGATGAATTCCTGATGATGAAGCCACCCGTTCTCTGGAACTTGGTTATAACTATCCTAGCAAAGTAACATGCTGACAAGGATGCATTAGCTGAATTTAATCCTGAGGGAAAAACAAACAGGTCCACACTGAGGGGCAGCCTGCAAAACAGCTAAGGTGTAACTTTTTTTAAATTGACAGTCTTGAAATTCTAGGAGAGACTGTTCCAGTCTGAAGGAAGCTAAAGAGACATGAGCCAATAATGGCAACACGTGAATCTGAATGGGATCATTTTGTTACAAAAGATGTTACTGAAAAGTTTACAAACTTTAGCATAGACCTGAGGATTAGATGGAGTCCTGTATTATAAGGATCACCTGATTTCATAATTTTGTCGGCATTATGTAAGAGAAGGTCATTTGTAGCAAAAGCACGGTAAAGTCTTAAGGCTGTGTCTATCAGGTTTTCAGCTTGCGCTCAAATAGTTCCAATGAGAAGGAAATACTTAGTGCTGGTCTTACATTTCTACAAGTGTATCTTTCAAACGTGTAAAGATAACAAAGCCGTTCTTCAGGGCTTGGTGAAGGTATTCTTAGTGTTCTGGAATGGGCCTGGCCAATCCTTATGATCATTCTAGGACCAAGAGTTTTCTTGCAGATACACAAAGATGACAGCATGTTTCTCCAAAGGACAGAGCCCTCACGCATAATGTCATTGTCCAAAGACCAGAAGTGACAAGTCCCTAAAACCCAGTGAACTGACAGGCTGCACCTCATTCCTGGTCGGGGCCCTCCACACTCTTCCTCCTCACTGTCGCTGGGTTTTATATTCTACACCTCCTCAGAGTGACAGTGCTGACAGACCCACCTACCTCAGTAGGAATCGATGCTGCTTCCTCCAACTAGAGAGGATGGCTCTGGAATCAGGGACTGGGTTGGGATAAACCCAGGCCACCTAAAATCCATATTACCCTGATTAAGATGAAGACCAACCAAGACACTAACACCTGGGAAGTTGCTGTTAGTTGCAGAGAGAACAGGAGGGAGGGACTATGGGATGAAGACGAAGCCTGGCCTGCTGTGAGGGTAACAAGCCAGGGAGTCCTCAAGGCCTCAGTGGAGGCTGCCAAGGGAGGCTGTGTCTGCATCACACAGACTGGAAATGCTAGTGCAAACGTCCTGGTGATAAAATGACTTTTTCTCTTCTGGGCAGAAGCCTAGTAATGGGATTGTGG
>NW_003852542.1:0-2949 GCF_000181295.1 Otolemur garnettii | reverse complement strand
AGCAGAAGATGTCATAAAGGTCTAGTTTAGAACCATGGGGCTGATCTATAAATAAATACATTCATGATAATTGGAGCCAAGATCCTGGCTATTAGAGAAAAGAGTTACTGTAAGGAAAGAGGATTGTTTGAATAAACTCTGTGAGCTTGGGACGGAATTAGTGATGTCAGTATAAACTCATAGTACTTTGTGATCAAGACATAAATATATGTCTTCTCTGTGGATACAGAAATTAATAGACAAATAGACAATTTCTCCTCATCTAAGAACAGTGACACTCCAGGCCCACATTGCACCCATGGTGTCCAGATCTTTGTTTCTAAATATCATTCTCCACTAAAAGGGACCATTATCTTTGCAGAAATGCCTCTTTCTAAGTCTAGGGCAGGACAAGTCTGGACCATTTTGAAACTAAGGAAACACTCAAAGAATGATAAGGTTATGGCAAAAGGAAGAGTAACAAATTTGAATGGGGCCATCATTGGCCAAATCTGAGGAACCCTGAATACCAAAATATGCAGAATGATTACCTTGAAAGGAAATGGGAATCTATGAGTTCATACTGACATTTTAAGGAAGAACAGGAGAATCATAAATTATCGAACAGGTCCACAAATTTATATTAACTATAAACAGGAATAACAACTGTGCATCAGAGAATCCTGGCAGACTCCACCTTAGACCAGATCTGAAGTGAACATCCCCAGTGATGGGCAGATTGACGTCGCGCCCCTGATGGGATGAAGGAGAGGAGCAGAGCATCGCTTCTGGATGCTCCTGCCAGTTATGGGCTGAACTGTGACTCCCAAAGTTCCTATGTCGATGCTGTAACGTCCAGTGCCCCAGAGTATGATGTTACCTGACAACAATGTGTTTAAGGAGGTAGATCGATGTTAATAAAGTGAAGTCATGTGGTTGGGACCTAACCCAGTGTGGCAGGTGTTCTTTTCAGAAAAGGAAATTGGAACTCAGACACACACGGAGGCAAAACCGTGATAAAGCAAAGGAAGACACCATCTGTACACCGAGGAGAGCAGCCTCAGAAACGATCAATCTTGCTGACACCTTGATCCCAAACTTTAGCCTCCAGAATGCTGAGAAGATGAATTTCTGATGATGAAGCCACCCGTTCTCTGGAACTTGGTTATAACTATCCTAGCAAAGTAACATGCTGACAAGGATGCATTAGCTGAATTTAATCCTGAGGGAAAAACAAACAACTCCACACTGAGGGGCAGCCTGCAAAACAGCTAAGGTGTAACTTTTTTTAAATTGACAGTCTTGAAATTCTAGGAGAGACTGTTCCAGTCTGAAGGAAGCTAAAGAGACATGAGCCAATAATGGCAATACGTGAATCTGAATGGGATCATTTTGTTACAAAAGATGTTACTGAAAAGTTTACAAACTTTAGCATAGACATGAGGATTAGATGGAGTCCTGTATTATAAGGATCACCTGATTTCATAATTTTGTTGGCATTATGTAAGAGAAGGTCATTTGTAGCAAAAGCACGGTAAAGTCTTAAGGCTGTGCCTATCAGGTTTTCAGCTTGCGCTCAAATAGTTCCAATGAGAAGGAAATACTTAGTGCTGGTCTTACATTTCTACAAGTGTATCTTTCAAATGTGTAAAGATAACAAAGCCGTTCTTCAGGGCTTGGTAAAGGTATTCTTAGTGTTCTGGAATGGGCCTGGCCAATCCTTATTATCATTCTAGGACCAAGAGTTTTCTTGCAGATACACAAAGATGACAGCATGTTTCTCCAAAGGACAGAGCCCTCACACATAATGTCATTGTCCAAAGACCAGAAGTGACAAGTCCCTAAAACCCAGTGAACTGACAGGCTGCACCTCATTCCGGGTCTGGGCCCTCCACACTCTTCCTCCTCACTGTTGCTGGGTTTTATATTCTACACCTCCTCAGAGTGACAGTGCTGACAGATCCACCTACCTCAGTAGGAATCGATGCTGCTTCCTCCAACTAGAGAGGATGGCCCTGGAATCAGGGACTGGGTTGGGATAAACCCAGGCCACCTAAAATCCATATTACCCAAAGTAGGATGGAGACCAACCAAGACACTAACACCTGGGAAGTTGCTGTTAGTTGCAGAGAGAACAGGAGGGAGGGACTATGGGATGAAGACCAAGCCTGGCCTGCTGTGAGGGCAACAACCCAGGGAGTCCCCAAGGCCTCAGTGGAGGCTGCCAAGGGAGGCTGTGTCTGCACCACACAGACTGGAAATGCTAGTGCAAACGTCCTGGTGATAAAATGACTTTTTTTCTTCTGGGCAGATGCCTAGTAATGGGATTGTGGGATCAAATGGAAGGTCTATTTTGAGTTCTTGGAGGATTCTCCATACTTCTTTCCAAAGAGGCTGCATTAGTTTGCAGTCCCACCAACACTGTAAAAGTGTCCCCTTCTTTCCAAATCTGTGCCAGCATCGGCAGCTTTGGGATAAGTATGGACATTTTTTGTTTTCAGTATTTTGCAAGAAATTATAAGTAATGGACCATGAATAATTTCATGAATATGTACTTTTATATTATTGAAGGCATGTCTTCAAGAAAATTTCTGGAGAGTGGATTATGAAAAGTTAACTTGTTTTTGAATTTTTTTTTAATTTTTCATGTTAATGAGGGTACAATTTTTAGGTTACATTGTTCTCACTTCCAGGATAAAGTTCCATTTGTAGAAGAGCCTCTGTTTTGTAGATACCTTCAAATTCTCCTCCGAAGGGAAAGTATTAGTCCCCATCCCTACAAGCTATCTATAAAAGTCACTATTTCCCCAATTATCCTGCCAAAAAACGTGCTGCCTAACTTTTTTTTGTAATTTCCTCCAAACTACTGTATGAAAATGGTATCTGAAGATAGTTTTGATTCGCCTTTCTCTAATTATCTGTGAGGCTGTACAAATTCAAGTGTATTTACAGCCATTTATGTATTTCTTT
>NW_003852541.1:4908893-4941002 GCF_000181295.1 Otolemur garnettii | reverse complement strand
CAGCTACTTGGGAGGCTGAGGCAGGAGACTTGCTTGAGCCTGGGAGTTGGAGGTTGCTGTGAGCTGTGATGCCACAGCATTCTACCCAGAGGGACAGTTTGAGGGTCTGTCTCAAAAATAAATAAATAAATAAATAAACCAGGTGTCTTCAGGGTTAGGCAAGAGAAAGAGGGAGATGTTGGGAAAAGGGTGTATTGTTACTGTGATGAAAGGCCAGCAATCATGGAATGAGTTTTGGGAAGTGTAAGGGTTATGTGAGTGGAAGGCAGCTAATAGAACTGAGGGGTTATATGCTGGGATGGGGAGAAAGTGAAGGTCTGGGTTTTCTACAAAAAGGATTAGGAGCTGGAGTAAATGGGATGCAGAAATTAAAGATGATACATGTTGGTGTTTTAAAAGGGATGGAATGTTATAAAGGGTAAGTAAATATGTGGGGGCACAGTGGGTAAGTTCCTGAGCCTCCAGGAAAAGGAGGGATGTTGCTGCCACCACTTGGAGGCAAAGGTGCCTGCCTAGGGCTGTGAATTCTATCTGTTTTGAGAGGAATGCTATTGGGAGGTGGTTATTGTGAAGTTTCTGTGTCAGGACCCCTACTGCCCATCCTTGGTGTTCTGACACTGAGAGGTAAAATGGATAGTGGGGATCAGGGAGATGGAGGGAGCATTCTTAGGACAGAGAGGATTGTAGGGAGAGGAATAAACTTGACCAAAGCTGGGGCAGGTCTAGGAGGTCAGTTGGGGAATCTTAGCAGTGGTATATAGAAGTTTAGTTGAGGCTGTAAAAACGAATATTGGATTGGGAATCCAGGCTCTAAAATATCCTAGCACCCCCAGGAAGAAAAGGAGATCATTTTTTGTTCGAGGAAGGGGTAAAGAGGAGATGGCCTGTGGTCAGAGAGAATGAGTTTTTCTCATTCCTGTAAGAGGATGCTGAGGTATTGGACAGAGGGAGAGTTTAATTGGGTTTTGGTGGTGAAGAAAGAAGTGAATTGTCTTTCTAGGAGGTAGTGAGGGAAGGGCTGCATAAGAGAAGGTCATCTGCGTATTGATGAACTGTGGAATTTTTTGGTAAAGTTAACAGCTGGAGGTCGACCTAAAGTACCTGACCAAAGTTATGAGGACTGTTTCTAAATCCTTGTGGGAGAACTGTCCGAGTAAGTTGTCGGCTGGTGGAGGAATAAGGGATGGTCCAGGTGAAGGCAAAAAGGGATTGGGAGAGTTCATGGATGGGGATGGTAAAAAAAGGTATCTTTGAGATCTAAAACTATGTAGTGGGAGGTTTCAGAAGGAATGGTAGATAGGAGGGTGTAGGGATTAGGGACTTCTGGGTGGATAGGCTGAACAATTTCATTGATGACCTCTAAATCTTGTATTAACTGATATAAACCATTAAGTTTTTTTTTTTTTTTTTTTTTACAGGAAGGATGGGAGTGTTGTAGGCCAAGGTAGTAGGTTGGAGAATACCAGTCAACAGGAGTTTGATGATGAGTGGTTTAACACCCAAGGGCTGCCATGGGGATTGGGTATTGTTTAAGGGAAGGATATGAACGTTGGGGTCAGAGGGCAATGAGAATGGTGAATGATGGGAGGCTATAGAAGGAAGAGAGGTATCCCAGGTGATGGGGTCGATGGGGAGGTTGGATTGAGAGAATGAAGGAGTTGTAGAGAAGGGGTTAGAAAGGAGCAGAATGTGTAGTGGGAGGTGGGAGCCAGCAGGAATCATCAGGGTTTCTTATAATTGTGAGAGGATATCTCGGACTGATAGGGAAATGATGCATGAAGGAATGATAAGATATGAACGTGAAAAAGAGTGTCCATAAAATGAACATCACAAGGGTGGAGTAGCGTGAGGGCGTAGAAAATTTCCATCAATACCTACCACTGAGATCTCTGTTGCAAGGGACCTTTATAGCAGGGTAAGGTGGAATACATGGTTACAGTATCAATCAGAAAAGAGACTGGAGCCAGCTGTGTTGGCACGTGCCTATAATCCTAGCACTCTAGGAGGCTGAGATGGATGAATTGCTTGAGCTAATGAGTTCAAGGCCAGCCTGAGCAAGAGTGAGACCCCCATCTCTACTAAAAATAGAAAAACTAAGGTAAGAGGATCACCTGAGGCCAAGTTGGAGGTTGCTGTGAGCGATGATGATGCCATGGCACTCTACCCTAGGTGACAGCTTGAGACTCTGTCTCAAAACAAATAAACAAACAAACAAATGAACAAACAAACAAACATCAGTGGTTGTTAAAATTAGGCCCAAGCAGAAAAGTGATTGGCTTACCTTCCACTAGCAAAGATACTCAGAATTTGGTCCTGGTGATCATCCAAATGACCATCTGGAAACTATTACTCTTCAGCAGCCAAGCCCAAGAGGTCGGGGAATTCAACCAGGTTCTAGGAGTGACTGTGAATCAAATCCTTAGAAGGACCTGGAGCTCGGCGCCTGTGGCTCAAGTGGCTAAGGTGCCAGCCATATACACCTAAGGTGGAGGGTTCGAATCCAGCCCAGGTTGCAACCAAAAAAAATAGCCAGGCGTTGTGGCGCGTGCCTGTGGTCCCAGCTACTTGGGAGCTGAGGCAGGAGACTCGCTTGAGCCCAGGAGTTGGAGGTTGCTGTGAGCTGTGATGCCACCGCACTCTACCCATGGGGACAGCTTGAGGCTCTGTCTCAAAAAAAAAAAAAAAAGGACCTTGTCAGTTAGACTTCCAGTGAGGACCTCCACAGGCTAGACATGGCTTGGGGATGGGGATGGTGCATTTGGGCATTCTTTGGCCCAGTGGCCAAGCGTACTACAATTGAAGCATGGTTCCAGAGGAGGTTTTTTTTTTTTTTTTTTCCCCTGGACTGTCCAGAGGAATTTCAAGAAGTAGCCAGGGTTTGTCTAAAGGCAAAAGCCAATAAGTGGAGCTCTGAGGGACACTGCTGCTTAGAAGCCTCTTCTCAGTTATTGAAGACTTTGAAGGCCAGGTCAATGAGATCACATTGGTGAGTCTGAGAGCCTTGGGGGAATTTTTGGAGTTTTTTTCTGAATATCAGGTGCAGACTGGGAGATAAAATGCATGTTCATAATGAGCCTGCCCTCATTGCTTTCTGGCGATAGGGTGGTATAGCAGTGGAGGGTGTCATTATGATGGGCTAAAAACTGGGTAGGATTTTCATCCTGTTTCTGGGTTATTTCTTTTAGTTTGTCATAATTCATGGCCTTATGGGCTGATTTTTTAGTCCCTCTAAGAGACACTGGACCATGTGGTTATGAAGATGGACCCCAGGAGTATCAGTTTTGTAATTCCAATTGGGGTCTTCCTCTGGGACAGGCCTAGTGCCCTCTGACAGGGTTTGTTCTGTCCTCTGTAGATCTTTGGTGTGAACCTGGGCCTGAGTCCAGACCTCCTCCGTCTCCTCAAAGTGAGGGTGGAAGTGAGGATGACATATAAATCATCCCAGGTCAGATCATATGATTGGGTTAGATATCTAATTTCTTGAGAGTACTTTGTAGGATTTGTGGAGAACAAACCTAGAAAAGGGGACATGAACATTGACAATATACCTTCTGTTCCTACAACCTCTTGGGGGGGTTATAAAGATTGGGCTGGTTTAGCAGTGGAAGGTCCAAAGGAGTGGCCAGACCAAGTATGAGGTGGGGAAGTTGAGTCTACCGTCTTTCCTTTCCTGCCCAGGTCCACCATCTTTTCTTTTTCATCCACATGCAGTGGAAGACGGGTGGGGGGCAGTAGGGAAAGGGGGGATGTGGTGGAATTCTACAGATAGGGAGGAGGTTGAGGGGGGCAGAAGAAGGAGGGATGGGGTGGAATTCTGCAGGTAGGAAGGGGGTTATGGAGGGGCAGAAGAAGGAGAGTTATCTACTGGTTGAAGGAAGACAATGGAGAATCAGAGGGTTCAGGGAGGGCTGGTTTGGCTCATGCAAGGAAAATTTGAGAGGGTTCACAAAAGGGACACAAAGAAGGAATGTTTCAGAGGAGGAGGAAGGTGTGGATGTAAAGGATTTCTGACCATTTGCCCAATCTCCAACAGTAATTGTTGAAGTCAGTGAGTTTAGAAAGGTCAAAGGTGCCCTTTTTAGGCCACTGTGAGCCATTGTCTCACAATTTTCTTTCAAGTCTCACATTGTCTCACAAGTTTGTACATAGGTCACACAGTATTACAGAAAAAGATGAGGTGTTTAGGTTTAAGGTCAGGATAAAGACGTAGAGGCTTAAGGTGAGTTAAGAGGCAGCTTAAAGGTGAAGAAGGGGGAATCTGTGACTGAGCAGTCCCAATATTGGAAACTGGAGGTAGAAAGTAAATAAGGTTAGAGTGAGGATGAAAAAAATAACTTACAAGGGGGAGGAGAAAGGAAATGGCTGAGGCTGGGCTGGGGTGGTAAACAGGCCTCCTCGAAAGACCTTTAACCAGGCAGAAAAGAGTGGTCCAGGCCTAGAGGAGAGTATCCCCATGCACAAGGCACTGGATGGGTAAATATGACTTGCCGGGGGTTAGTCCATGACTGGCACTGGATTTAGGAGGCACTGACTTCTAGAGGTTTTTTTTGGCCCAGAGTGGAGAAAGGGAAGAGAAGTTAAAATGGCTCAGAGAGGAGTTATATACAAAGGCTTAAAAGGCCTAGAAATGGAGGAAGAGGGAGACAGGAGTTGGAGTGGAGTTAAAAGGCTCAGAAAGGGGTTATAGATGAATGCTTACCTCACTATTAGGGTGGGAGTTAGAGGGGTCTTCTGTTTCCCTTCCTTTAGTGGGAACAAGAGTCCATCTAGTTGGGAGTGGGTCAGACGGGGTGTATCTTGGTCCCCTGATGGGACTTCTCCCTGTCCTGGGTTCTTGGCACCAAAACAAGAGGTTAGGGACTGGAAATGAGAGGTTATTCTAAGACATGAATAAAAGGAAGTGGAGTCCAGGTTCTGTGTGGGCAATGTGGCCTTTATTTCACTCGGGTGTGAGCAAGCTGAGTTTGAAAAAGTCAGCACATAGTTTAAGGTAGGGTAGGAATATAAGAATTTGGAGGAGGGGATAGTGATTAGTGCACTCATTCCTTCCTGGACAAGACATTCTTTCCTGGGAGGGATGGTTCCATTTGGGTGGGTCCCTACATTTGGCCCTATCATGAAAAGGGCAGGTTTCACCATGATACCTACAAAGTCATACAATATGTATTTTATTGTCTGATTGCTTTAACTTAGCATTCTTATTTTGAGATTCATTCGTGCTTTAGCTTGGTTCATTCCTTTTTAATGTTGAGTAATAGTCCCTTGAATGATTATAATATACTTATTCATACATTCATCTGTTCATGACCATTTATTTTGTTTATTAGAAATAAAGATGCTATGAACATTCAAGAACAAGACTTTGTATGAATGTATGCTTTCATTTCTCATGGATACATAAATAGAACAGAAATGAGTGGATCATATTGTAGGTGAATATTTAATATTTTGAGAAACTGCCAAACTCTCCTCCAAGACGATTATATTATATATCTTTCTTGATGAGTTGCCTGCCCAAAATTTTGCACTTTAAAAAATTAGGTCATTTGTTTTTCTATTCCTTTTTGTTTGTTTGTTTTTGAGACAGAGTCTCACTATGTCACCCTTGGTAGAGTGCTATGGTGTCACAGCTCACAGCAACCTCAAACTCCTGGGCTTACATGATTCTCTTGCCTCAGCCTCCCAAGTAGCTGGGACTACAGATGTCTGCCACAATGCCAGGTATTTTTTGTTGCAGTTGTCATTGTTGTTTAGTGGGCCTGGGCTGGGTTCAAACCTGTCAGCCTCAGTGTGTGTAGCTGGTGCCATAACCACTGTGCTATGGACACAGAGCCATGTTTTTCTATTCTTAAATTTGTACATTCTAGGTATATATATCAGATATATGAATTAACAGAAAAAAATGTCCCTATTAGATAAGTGATTTGTAAATATTTTTTGCAGTTTTTACTTGTCTTCTTCTTCTTCTTCTTCTTCTTTTTTTTTTTGTTGGAGACAGGGTCTTGCTTGAGTCCTGGGTAGAGAGCAGTAGTATCATCATAACTTGCTGCAGTCTCCACCTCCTGGGGGCTCACATGATCCTCCTGCCCTAATCTCTGAGTAGCTTGGACTATAGGTGCATGCCACCATGCCCTGGTAATTGTCCTATTTTTAGAAGAGATGGGTTCTCTCTCTTGTTCAGGCTGGTTTTTAACTCCTGGCCTCAAGCAATCCTCTGGCACCAGTATCCTGGATTCCCAGAGTGCTAGTATTACTGGAGTGGCCACAACACCTGGCCTTGGCCTCACTTGTCTTTTAATTCACTTCACATTGTCTTTTTGAAAAGAAGTTTTAAATTTTAATGAGGTCCAATTTGTCAGTTTGTTTTTTACAAATGGTACTTTTATTGTCATATCTAGGACATCTTTGCCTAACCCAAGGTACTAATGGTTTCCTCTTATGTTTTAAAAGGTATATAGTTTTAGATTTTACATTAGATCTATGGTCTGTTGTGAGTTAATTTTTGTATGTGGTATTGAGAGAGGATACCCAAGAAGGGTGAGGTCTAGGTCTTCTCAAGGAGACCACAAGGATACACCTGCAGGGTCCCCTCTATGGTGACTCAGCTCTTGAGAATTTGTAAACTTAACTTCCTGGAACTTGGAAATTTCCACTTTTGTGCAATCCTATAGTTCTGTGGGGACTGGAATAGCATCTCCTGCTTGATTCAAACTGGCCAGTGAAAAAGGTACCTGTGGGTTGGAACTTTTTGACTGTAGATAAAAAGGGCACAGCCATTTGGAATTCTTCTATGCCATAAGCTCCTGGCTAGTGAATAAAGCCCCTCCTCTTATAAACATGGTGTTTGGGTGCTCTTTCATTCCATTGGGCCTCATCTTCCTGCAATAGTATGAAGTATGGATCCAAGTTCTCTCTTTTTTTGGCATATGTTTTATATAGGTATCCATACTCCTCCAGTACCTCTTGTTGAAAAGACTATCCTTTCTCCACTGAATTGCTTTTGTACCTTTATCAAAAACCAATTGATCTTATATATGCAGATCTATTGCTGGAATCTATTCATTTCCATTGATATGTCATTCATATTTATGGCAATACTATTACCACATGAAGAGGGTCTGGCTACCTGTCCCTGTCAGTCAATATGCAGAGACAGAGATAGGTCCACCAAACTATTTGTCAGAAAGCTGGAATTCTGGAGAACAGTGAGAGTAGCCTCTCCAAGACTGTTCTGTTCTTCCATTCCCAAAATTACAATTTAAAACATAACATTCACAGTAAAGACTATAATAACTCTTATTTTAAATAATAATCAGCAGAACACAGTGACAATCTATTACAACATTTTCAATTCAAAAGTTAATTCCTAAACTGTTCAACAACATGGGCCTTTTTAGGGTGGGAGCTAGATTTACAAAACAATTAAGAATGGGAGATCAGAGGTAAAGACCAGCTGTGTCATGTCCCTCCAGCCTGACAGACACCATCTTATTCTCACTATATGTGCTTTCAGTACCATCTGTCTTGATTATTATCTCTTTATAATAGTTCTTGAATTTCAGTAGTATTACATTTAAGTCCTTTAAATTTGATCATTTCTGGCTATGCTAGTTTCTTTGCCTTGCCACATAACTTTTTTAGAATCTGTCTGCCAATTTCTATTAAAAAAGTCTGCTGATAAATTGATTGGTACTGGATATGTTGCAGGAAGACAAGGCCCAACAGAGAGAAAGAGCACCCAAACACCATGTTTACAAGAGGAAGGGCTTTATTCACCAGCCAGGAGCTTACAGCATATAATTTCAAATGGTTATGCTCCCTGACTGGCTTGGTCTTTCTCTTTTTATCTACAGTCAAAAAGTTCCACCCCACATGTACCTTCCTCATTGGTGAGTTTGAATCAAGCAGGAGATGCTATTCCAGCCCCTATACTACAGGATTTCACAGAAGTGGAAATTTCCAAGTTCCAGGAAGTTAAGTTTACAAATTCTCAAGAGCTGTGTCACCTTGGAGAGGACCCTGCAGTTGTATCATGTGGTCTCCTTTAGAAGACCTGTTCTCCTAGACCTCATCCTTCTTGGGTATCTTGTCTCACATAGAATTTTATCAATTTAAGAAAAATTGACAGCTTAAAAATGTTCAGTCTTCTGACGTAAGAGCAGGCACATTTCTTTATTTTTCAATGGTCTTTTAAAATTTCTCTTATCTATGTTATTTTTAGTTTTCATTGTACTGGTTGTTTACATCTTTATTTTCAGTACTAACACTAAATATTTCATATTTACATTGTATTGCTAATGGTACTGGCTTTGAGTTTATTTGTTACCATATGATTAATTTTTAAGATATTGATCTTGAACTTTGAAACTTTCTAAACTCACTAATCAGCTCTAGCACATTTATAATTCCTTCAGAATTTCTACATAAATGATTATGTTGTCTACAAAGAAAGGCAATTTTGCTTCTTTTTTCTAATCCAGTTGCCTTTTATTGCTTCATTGTACTGTCTAAAAACTCTAGTACAATATTGAATAAAAGCAGTGAGAGCAGACATACTTGTCTAATAATCTTAGAGGGAGAGCAATCACTCTTTCAACATTAAGTATGACAGTGTACATTTTTCAGTGTATACCTTTCATCAGATTGGGAAAATTCCCTTCTCTTCCTATTTTCTGAATGATTTTATCAAGACTGTATGTTGAATTTATTCCTTTTTCTATGTCTACTGGGATGATCATATGGTTTTCCTTTATTAATTGCTAATACTAGCTAATTGCTAATTATGTTGATTTTCTAATGTTAATAAAACCTTGCATTCTTGGGATAAAATTCACTTGGTTATGTTATATTATCTAATTTAGGTATTGTTAGATTTGATTTTCTAAAGTTTTGTTTAGGATAGTTGAGCCCATATTCACAAAAGATATTGGTTTGTGATTCTTTCTTTCTTTTTTTCTCTCAATATCTCATAAAATGTAATTCATTGGAAGTATTCTAATTGGAAGTATTTATATCTTTTCCATTTTCTGAAAGAACTTACATAGGATTTTATTATACATATGGTATTTCATAAAAGTTAGAATTCACCAGTGAAGCCATATGGATCTAACATTTTCTTTTGTGTGTGGGAAGATTTTAAACTATAAACTCAATCTATTAATTAGATATTGTATTATTTAGGTTTTTAGTTCATTCTTGAGTTTGATTTGGTAGTTTGTATTATTCATGAAATTTGTCTATTTTATTTAATTTATTAATTTTATTGGCTTTAAGTTAATCATAATATTATCTTACTATCCCTTTAATATCTATAGAATCTGTATTTCTATCTCTGATTGTTTTTTGTTTTTTATACTTTCAAAACTAACCTCTCTCATTCCTGATATTAGTAATTTGTGTCTTCTCTTTCTCCTGATCAGTTTTGGTAGAGGTTTATCAGTTTTATTTATCAATGAAGCATTCTTCAGTTTCATTAATTTTCTCTATGCTCTGTTTTCTATTTCATTGATTTGTACTTTGATCTTTATTCTTTCCTTTTCTTTCTTTTTTTTAAAAGACAGAATCTTGCTCTATTGCTTAGGCTGAAGGGCAGTGGTATCATTATAGCTCATTGCAGCCTTAAACTCCTGGGGTTCAAAGTGATCCTTTTGTCTCAGCCTCCCAACTAGCTAGGACTACAGCCACGTGCCACTATGCCCAGCTAATTTTTCTATTTTTTGCAGAGATGGGGCCTTGCTGTGTTCCCCAGCCTGGTCTCAAACTCCTTATATCAAGTAATCCTCCTGCTTCAGTCTCCCAAAGTGCTAGTGTAGCAGGAGCCAATGTAGTCCAAAAGACTCTCAGGCACTAGCTGGAAGAGGAAGTGACTTTATTTTCTGGCTGGGAGACTCGGCAGACTAGTGTCCCAGAAAACCCATCAACTCAATTTCTGGCCTTCCTTTTATATGATCTTTGGGCTTGTGTGCACGTGAAAATCTTGTAATTCATGGAAGGTTAAGCTGGCACATGCCCTTGGTGCATGGCCACCCATCCTCAAAGATAAAAAGAGATCAAGGAAGTTAAAGGTTACTACATAGATTCAACATGCATCCTCTGAAGGGCATTTAGATAACAGGAATGTCTGCTGCATGGGGGTTGTAATTAGTAGCTTTGTACTTCTTGCAGACTGCCTGGCTAATGCCTGCACAAAGTTATGGAGGCAGAGTCCACTTCTGCCTTTCTCCCCTGCCTCATTAGGATTATGTATAAACCACTGTGCCTGGGTTGATCTTTATTATTTTCTTTCCTCTGCCTACCTTGAGTTTCATTGGCTTTTTTCCTAGTTTCTTAAGGTAGAAGGTTGAGTCACTAATTTAAGACCTTTCTTGCATAAAAAGTTAATGCTTTAGGGTTCATGATATACACCTTAATTCCTCCTTTAACCTGAAATTACTATAATAACATTGTAGTAATAACTTTCAATAGTATACAGTTAACCTTTGGACCTTATGAGTTTGAACCATGTGGGTTCACTTATACATGGATTTTTCTCAACCAAACTCAGATCAAAAATACAGTATTTATAGGATGTGAAACCTGTGGTTGACAGAGGTTCAACTGTCAGACTTGAGTAGGCATGGGTTTGGGTATATGCAGGGATCCTGGAACAAATACCCCATGTATACAGAGAGATGACTGTACTTCTACTTCTGTTTTTCTAATCTTTGTGCTCTTATTGCCGTGTATTTTATTTTTACATGCTATAAGCCCTATACTACATTGTTAGTATTTTTGTTTTAACAGGGAATTATCTTTTTAAAGTTCATTGATTCTTTCCTCAGCTGTATTTGATAAGATAATCAAAGACATTCTTCATTTCTGACAGCTCAAAATGAGTGACTGAGGCAAAGATCTCAGTTAATGGATATTTATTAAGCCAAAGTTTGGGGATGTGCCTGGGAAAAACAAGCCATAGATGCATCTGTGACTATTTTTTTCCAAAGAGGGATTTGGAAACCCAGTATTTGAGGGGAGAAGGCATACGGAAAGAAAAAGAAGAAAGGGGATGGGCAGTTAGACATGGATACTTTTTGTAAAGTCCAGGAGATCTACATTTTACAGAGGATAAGGTGAATGTTTGAAGAGAAAAAGGGAGTTAAGGAAGAATCCATATGAAAGTGTCTCTAGGTGGGTAGAGATATGATTAACCTTGTCTTATCTTTGTTCTACACCTGGGAAGATAAGCTTGGAATCAGTGTTACTAGTATGGCATTAAACAGAGTTTAGTTTTAGGAGCTAGGCTCAGATTATAGCCCTAAATCTCTAATTAACATGTCTTTCTTTATAGGAGGCCAGCAAGGATTTCTTTATGAATCATCTGTTGGGGAAGTCCTTGTAAACACTAAGGACTTTTACTTAAGGTATGATGTAACAGCTATTCATTTGCAAGGGTGTGTTGCATGACTCAGACTTCAGGCCCAACCTTTCCTTTTGCATGTGGAGTTGGAAGGGGGGGGGTCCAGAGATTTAAATTTTTTTCTTTTTTACTATATGTTTTATTTCTAGCATTTACACTGGATTTCTCTCTTAGAGTTTCCATATCTTTGTTGAAATTACCCATTTGATCTTATGTTTTCTCTATCTTTTCCATTAGAGCTTTTAATATAATCACTACAGTTATTTTACATTACCTGTCTAATATTTTCAACATCTGTGCCATATCTGAATCTGTTTCTTCACATTGTGGTGTTTTTCTCCCATAGGAACTCTCATGAAACATGTGTTTTGCTCTTGTTTTTGTTGAATGTATGTAGGAGTACAGTCCCCAATGCTAAGACATGGCAGTTTAGCTTCATGTGCTCCCCACAGAAAATGGCTCTAATATGGAATTCTTTTTCTCTGAGGACTTGCCTAGGCCTGCAGAAATGCAGAAATGTTCTCAGTTCTCACAAAAGAATAAACCAGAGGGCCAGGCCTGGATTGCAGTTGGAAGCTTGAACACCTGTCAAGGCATCGGGGCTGCTGTGCTCTGCTCCTTTCCCCTCATTAACATTATAATCACTCGTTTCGATTTAGGGAGAATAGGCTACCAAGAGCAGACAACCTGGCTCCCTTATGTTTTAACCCCAAACAAAATCAATTGTATATGTGTCCAGCAGCGATCATACTGAATCGTAATCTTAATGGCAGTTTCCTGATCTTACTTCACTTCTTTTTACCTGTATTGAATTCTTACTGAATGTTTGAGAGTATATAAGATAATCAGTAAAGTTGGGCAGAGTTTTTGTGCCATATTGAGCCTCAATCTCCCTTTATGTCAATCATTCCATCTGAAGTTTCCTTTCTCTGTATCAACAAACAGAGGGCTCCGGGGAACACCAACAAATGTAAGACATGTTATATGGAATAGTAAATGCTGGGCAAATAGGTTGTTAGTGTGAGAATTGATGTTAATTTAGTTAAGAGTTTGGCTGTGTTTGTGTTTTTCCAATGGTTGCCAAAGGTGAAGAGTGTTGCTGTGATGGGAACCAGATACTTCAAATTCCTCTAGTGCCTTTGCCTTATTGAGTGGCTTAGGGTCTTCCTTTTGTGCTGATCCACAAAGACAGAGAGTCTATTGAACTCTCCCTTCTCTAATCCATGCTTGTTATTGACGGAGATTTGTTACCATGATGGTGGGGGAAGGAGGGGTATTTTCTGTGTTCTGATTGAGTCTCAGTATTTGAAAACACACAGTGGGCCTATGGGTTTGTTGTGTTTCACAGTGTTTCTTCTCTAAGGTTAGAGCTACCCTAACTGCTCAATCTCCTTCCCTCTGCTGCAGCAGGTCAATGGCTTGAAACCCTTTGTTTATTTGTTTTCTTGTTAACTTAGGTAAAATAGTGGTATAAGTCTGAGTGAATGTTTGAGCTTCATCAGAAGATTTCATTAATACCTTTCCATGATGTTCTTATCTTACAGATTAAGTCTCTGTCTTTTTTTCCATAAGGGAGATTATCTAGGTAAATTTTGCAGTGGTTCTTTTTCCCAATCCAGCACCATTGGGGAGCTCTCTCTAGATTTCTTCCCATCCTCTCTGGGGGAGCCTGGTGGAGTTCCTGGAGAAAAGCCTGAAAAAAGTGAGAGTTTCTCCATAAACTGTATCCTTAGCAGGTGTATATTCTGAAGCTCCCCCACACTTGGCCTCCAGAAACCTGACAAAATATCTAGTTTGATGTTTTGACTACCTTGTGAGAAATTCAACAGCTTTTGTCTTAAGTCAAGCAAATGCTTCTCCCTGAAGTTTCCTTTATCTCTTCAGATTTCAAGGTGGCAGTTCATGCCTTAGGTTGAGATCTCAATTCTCTGATGGGTTCTCAGGAAGTTGTTGCCTTCTACTTTTTTCCAGCTTTTTTTTTTGTTGTTGTTGTTGTTATAAGACGTTATAGCTCTAAGGTTACATTTCTGAGACCAACTTTTAGAGACAAAAAGTTCTAAAATTATTTTTAATTTTGTGCGAATATATTCTGCTGAATCCTTATCCAGCTATCTTTTATTATGAAACCACAAGGTCCTGATAGGACCATGTTTAAAACACCTCTAATTCCCAGACCATTCATTAAGTGACCTGTCTGGGGCCAAAGTGAGCCAAAGGACCTTGAAGAAGTTGCCTTTAAGTGGAGTGTGAAAGCTGCAGATAGCAGGATGACATCATTCTTATCAGATCCAGACAAAACAGGGCCTAGAAGGCACTGAGGAGAGGGGCTCAAGCCTGCATGTCTGGGGTAAAACTGTTTCCAAGAACTTTCTAAGTCATCACTAGAAGCCTCTTTACATCTTTCCTCCATTTCCTGCTTTGCATGACTTGTACATTTTGCACATATATTAAATACATATATTTTATGACAAGGTTTATCACTAGTCTTTAAGGCTGCAGTAATTCAGACACATGATCTTGAAAGAACACCTGCCCAGTAACAGCATTTTGAGCCACCAGAACCAATTAACTCTTTCCCAGAAGATTCTGTGAACTTTTCCTTTTTTGCCAGTGAAAGCTTCCCTCTGTTTTTCCTTCACCGGAAGCACCTATAGTCTACTACAGTGAATTCTGGATTAGAAATCTTATTTTCTGTTCCCCAATAAATGCAATACGTGAGTAGATATTTTTCTCTGATGTCTTTTTTTTAGATTGAGGTAACCTGATGTTAGAAGTGGTCCTTAGGCAAGATTACCTTCAGAAGAGATTGGTGATGCTTGGGAGAAGTAAGGTACCCACAATTGAGCCCATTGCATTCTCAGCTTTCACACATAGCCTTTTCCTGCCCAGGTAAATCTCTCAGATCAAGCCCTCTCCCTTTGGTAGCAGCTCCCTATTACCAGTTGGTTATGGCACCTTAATAAAGGATCTTGAATCCCTTCTAGGACTATAAAAGACTTTGTGTCTATGGCAAGTCCTTTCTAGTACAAGACAGTTTATTTCTCTCATTCTGGAATGTACTCTTTGCTCTGAATTTCAGTTTTGTTCTGAGTTATTTTCATATGTTTATACTTCTGTTTGTGGCTGGACTTTTCTTCTCTGTTTCTGAATATCTTTCAAAAGCAAGTTACTTTATTCAAATAATGGGCTTGAGTCTACCATCTAAATGCCATTGGGGTGGTGCCACCTTTCAATGTGGACTTCAGATTTTGAAGAGTAAGTCTCCTGTGTTGAGGATAAACTTGTACACAGACAGGGAAGATTACCACTAGAGGTCCTGTCAGTCTCACAGAAAACTTCATGTACCTGGGAAAAATTTGGTTACAGTGGGACAGCTCGAGCACAGGTGTCTGACAAGCAAAACAAACACCCTGAGTCAGGCACACTGCAAAGCAAAACTCTGATCCAAACCTTTAACACTCACTGACAAGGCTTATAGGATTTTTCTTTGTCTCTTGAAGCAGAATAAGATTTTTAACTCTAGAGCAAAAAATAATTTTCCCCCTTCTAGGATTCCTGCGGCTGGCTATATGTTCAGAAACTATGGTCCCCTCTAGTGCATAGTTTTAAATTAACAGACAAAGTATACCAAGACTAATTTGAGTCTTCAATGATCATCCTGAAGGTCTCTTGAGTTCCTTAAACTTGTCTCTCTTAGGACAAAATTAGAAAGCTACTGTCCTGAAATTAGACAGTCTAAATGGGAAGCATACTTCAATTGGTATCTCAAAGCTCCTTAGCACATTGAGGATATTCTAAAATTGCCTCCTTATAATGCACTTTTGTAAAATTAACTGAGACAAACAGTTAAGGAAGAACAACAAGGCCTTAGGGAGGGGCCCAGGATCTTTAGTCTCTGGAGGAAACCCTCGCCTCCCACTGCCCATGCCCTGTTCCTCTTCTTTATCTTTTGGCTAAATTGCCTTTCCCTGTGATTCCTCAGCTCCCACTACCCTGAACTTGTCCCTCTGTAAAGTTAAACTTACTGACGATTCTTCTAAACTAGTGTTTTTCAACCTTTTTTATCTCATGGCACACTTGAACCTATGGTTAAATTCCATGGCACACTTAAATTACGTTGATCAAAAAGAGAGAGTGAAAAAAGAATATACTGTACTTTGAACTTCTTTCAAAAATAATTTAATTAATGATTTTTTAAAATTTTCACAGCACACCTAAGATCCTCTCATGGCACACCAGTGAACTGTGGCATACCATTTGAAAATCATTGCTCTGAACCCTAAATTTCTTTTATTCTTTGAAACAAGGCTGAATTTCAAGCCACTGACAAGGAATTCTCAAAGGTCACTGAACAGCCTCATAGATTTGCTGATGAATTCAACATAGTATTAGTAATTCAGGCTGACCTATGCCAGTTGGTTCACATACTTGGTGAAGTCCAGGCTCAACACTGCATGGCCATGATGCTAAGGAAGATTTAGGCAAAAACTGTAAAAAAGGGCCAAGGCATGACAGAAAATATTCCACAAGTCTATTTTCAAGGCTTTTCCTAAACCTTAGACTGGAATAAAATTCATGCCCATATCCAAGAACCTAATGAGCCAGTTTTCAACTATTACAGACAGCTCCAGGTCATATTTAAAGAAAGTCCTGTATTACTCATGGATGTCGAATCTACCCAAGTAGCCTTTAGTTCTGTTTGTGAACAGCCTTTCTGCAGAACTTTCCCAGTTTGTTGATAGGGCCTGCATGAGGTAGGAAACTGTGCCTATCTCATACCAAGTTAATTAATGAGCCAATACCAAGTTAACATATGAGCTTGCCTGTGTATTAAAAAGAAAACAATTAAAATTCTTAATCTCCAGTTACAGCAGATGGAGTATCCCAGATGTAACACTAGATGGAGACTCCCTGAGCTATGCCATTACTGTAAGAAGCCAGGCCACTAGAAAAGAGATTACCTCAAAAGACAAAGAGAATCTCTTTCTCAACTTTTCCTTCCTCCTCTTTCACCTGAAGACCTTATTCCTGTCAAGGAAAGGGCTCTAAGGACTTTCTGGGGCTCTTCCCAGTTCTCCCACTCAGTCATCTGGGTGAAACCACCCTTACAGAAGGAATAAGGTCTTAACTGTGCTCACAGATTGGAGCAACTATCAGGTCTAACCCTACCTGCCTCAGAGTAATAAAGAGATGCATACAAATGGTGAGAGTTTCCAGCAAGCCTCTCACTGTTGTCTTTCACAGCCCATTCCTTTTGGCCTTGGCCCTCTCTAGGACATACCCAGCCCTTTGTGCTTGTTAATTCTTCCTCTGTCCACCATGAATGTGTCCCACATCCTTGGATGTGATTTTTCTGGAAAACCACCATGCTGGAAATTCTTTTTCCTTAAAGGGGAAATAATTTTAGGATTTGACAAACCAAACTGTGCTGATTTGATGTTGGAATTCCCCAAGTCCCCAGATTCCTTCATTTGTTATGTCCATCTCTATTCAGAAAACAAAAACAGGCTGTTCACGGAGGCCTATGCCTATAATCCTAGCACTTGGGAGGCCAAAGCAGGTAGATCACTTGCGCTCAGGAGTTTGAGACCAGTTTTTTGCAAGAGCAAAACCCCATCTCTACTACAAATAGAAAAATTAGTTGGGCGCTGTGGTGCACATTTATAGTTTCAGCTACTCGGGAGGCTGAGGCAAGAGGATATCTTGAGCCCAAAAGTTTGAGGTTGCTGTGAGCTATGATGAGGCCAGGGAACTCTACCCAGGGTGACAGGGAAAGACAATGTCTCAAAAAACAAACAAACAAAAAACCAAAAACAGGTTCGGTGCCCGTACTCGGTGGTTAGGGCACTGGCCATGTGCACCGGGACTGGTAGGTTCGAAACTGGCAAGGGCCTGCTAAACAACAATGGCAACAATAACAACAATAACAACAACAAAACCCCCCTCAAAACAGCTGGGCATTGTGGCAGGCACCTGTAGTCCATAGTCTCAGCTACTTGGGAGGCTGAGGTAAGAGAATTGCTTAAGACCAAGAGTTTGAGGTTGTTGTGAGCTGTGATGCCAAGGCACTCTACTGAGGGTGCCATAGTGAGATTCTGTCTCAAAATAAATAAATAAATAAACCCCAAAATAACAGCACCCCTTCCCTGGTAAATCAAATATTCTTGATGGGCAAAATCATTCACTGATGCTGGCAAAATTTATAGCACACCTCCTATTAAAATACAAATCAATCCATCAAAACCACTGCTTAGTAGTAAATAGTATTCACTAACAAGATGGTATCACAAAGTTTTAAACCTGTTATAGAAGAACATAAAAGACAGGACCTTTTTATTTTGTGTATTTGTTTTTGTAATATTCTAATTATACCTATTATAAAACCAAACAGCTACGGGTTGGAGGTTTGTTCAGGGTCTCCATGCAATAAGCTGTATTGTTATTCCAAGGCATCCAATGGTTCTACATCCTCAAACCTTGTTAAACTCTATATGAGGGATGTCTGACCCATGGCCCACGGGCTGTATATGGCCCAATAAAAAATTGTCAACTTACTTAAAACATTATGAGTTTTGTGTGTGTGTGTGTGTAATTTCTTTGGGAGAACTCAATTGAACACTTTTCAAGTATGAACTTTGTAGGTGACAACACTGTGTCACAATGTCAAGTAAAATAAATATGCATCCTCTCTTGCTATTGATACACATTTGTAGCTTTAGTTTTACATCAGTGTGCATCTTCCAATGTGTTATCTTACAAGTGTAGACAGTTGAATTGACACCATCTGGTATTACATGTGCTCGTGGTAACTTGGTGAGGCAGTGATTATCAATAATATTTCAATTTACCATTGCAAAATTAGGCATTTAATATTATTTAGAAGTCAGGTAAGAATTCTTATTTGATTATTAAAGATACTTCCGTACCTCAGTGGCACCTCACACATTGTCCTCCATGCTTTACTATTCCCTTTGCCTCATCCTGCATCTGCATCTGAGACATGGAAGAGCCCACGTCTTGCTTCTATTTTCCTGTCAATTAATTTTCATAATAAAATTAAATGTGGTCCCTTGTATACAATCATGTTTTAAATCCCAGACTAGCTTCTATAATGTCTCAGAAGAAAACAGAACACCCAAAATAAAAATTATGGATGAAGGATGATTTTTGAATGAAAAGTGACTACTTTTTTATTGAGGCAAATAGTAAGACACTCTGCTTATTTTGTAGGGAATATGTGCAAGTTTTCAAAGACTAAAATTTGAAAATGCATTATATGCAAAAACATGCTACCAAATTTGGTGTATATGAAGAGTTGTGTCATAAGGACAAAATAATGGAACCGAATAAATCTGTCTTCTCAATAAAATTTTTTTTAAAAGTTACAACTCAGATTCCATCATAAAAGCTAGTCATGTGGTAGCATATTCAATAGCTAAAAAATTTAAAGCATTTATTTATAGTGAGTTTATTAAGCAATGTATGAAAAGCATGTCAGATATAATTTGCCTGACAAAAGGGATATTTCTAAAATCAATTTGTCTCACCAGAACATAGCCAGGTGAATTAAACAAATTTGAAGATCCATTGAAAAAATAAAGTATTGGAGTATAAAGCTGCTAATTTAAAATTTTATGCTTTGGTAATAGATAAGCACTGATGCTATAAACACAGTTTAAGTTGTCATTTATATTAGAGCTATTGATGACAAATATAATGTCATGGAAGAAATGGCTTCTTTAGTGTCATCAAAAGACACAACTCATCAAGAGATTTATATAAAGCTGTAAAAATATATTTGTTAAAGTAATTTTCTTTGCCCATTATCCACATATCTGGTATAGTTACTGATGGTGCTCCAGTGATGGTATGTAAAATAGGAGGACTTGTAAAATTAATAGAAGACAATGCAATTGCTGCCCCAAACTCACATTTAATGAAGTACCATTGCATAGTACATCAAGAAAATTTATGTACAAAAGCTTTAAAAATGGATAATGTCATGCAAATCATCATCAAGACTGTGAATTTCATAAGGGCCAAGGGACTGAATCATCAACAAATTCAGGAATTCCTTAAAAGTATTGATGCTGACTATAGAGATATTATTTACTTTTCAGAAGTAAGATGGCTAAGTTGAGGCCAAATGTTGAAAAGAGTTTATAATTTGTGACGTTATGAAGTCATTTATGGTAGCAAAAACCAAATTTATGCCAGAACTTGATGATGAAAACTGGCTAACAGATTTAGGATTTTTTAGTGCATTTGAATTGAATTCCACTCATTGAATTTAGTCTAACAAGGTGAAAACCAGTTTATGAATGCAATGTTTCAAACCATAACAGTATTCTAAATGAAACTGAAATTATGGCAAGTTCAGATTAAGGCAAACAATTTAATGCATTTCAACACGTCTGCTAAACATGAACAGCAGGAACTAATGCAGAATTGTCTTTTTGATACAAGAACTTGAAAATAGATTGCAAGATTCCTAAATATTTTGGTGTATTTGCAACTCTCCTTTCAGTTGACATGAATATGTTACCTGTCAATTTTCAAATGGAATGCATAGAGCTGCAATTTGACATTCAACTTAAAGAAAAATTTGATCATGTCTCTTTACTGGACTTTTAGAGGTCCTATTTTTACCAGAGATAAATATCTCTTGCTTTATAACCACACCTTATTTGCATCATCACTTTTTGGCAGCATCTACATTTAGAGCAACTATTTTGGAGAATGGAGCACACTAAGAGTAAAATTAGAAACAAGATATCTTGTGAGTATCTTGAGAACTCACTGAGAATTGCAAATACTTCTATGGAACCAGATATTGATGCTTTAGTTTCTCAAATACAATGTCAATATCCTGTTTTATGTTGCCCACTTTTCTTTTACTTTTAGAATAAGAAATACCAAAAAACCTAAAGATGTTTTATTACGTAGATATGTATACTTTCTATATTAGTGACTGCAAACTTGGGACCTACCCAACAATTTTAAAAGACTCTCTGAATGGGCAGCTGCATAATCAGAATTATTATGTGAGGACTTTTTTGCTTATATGTGGTGGCAGATAATCACAATAATTATGCACTGGCTTTTTTTTTTTTTTTTTTTTTTTGGCTCCATAGCTTTCATTAGTGTTTGTGTATTTAAAGTGTGACCCAAGACAACTTTTCTTTTCCAATGTGGCCTGGAGAAGACAACCCTGCATATAACCACTGATAGCAGGACTTTCACAGTCACTGGTCTGTGTACTGTATTCTTCATATTCCAGTGGATCAAAGCAGCCAATATGTTTTTGCCTTTGCTTGGGAGGCCAAATGTTCACCTGGACAGTAATGTCCCAAAGTTTTACTAAAAGCCCTTCCTACTGTTTTCAAATTTTAAAGGCAGACTTAGAGGATGTGGCTTTTCCCTAAGACTCAACTTTACTGCAATATTTATTTATATTTTTAAAATAAATTTTTATTTTTTTATTATATATATTTTTATTAAATCATAAACACATAGATAGTATATACATTAATGCATTTATGGGGAACAATGTGCTGATTTTATATAGACTATAAATGTCTTAACACAATAACTAAGTAAATGAGATGAGGTATATATTAACTAGTGTGATGTAAGCATTACTGCAATATTTAGATGATTTTCTTCTATGGTCTCCTCCATAAGTAGCTGGTGGAAAAGATAGTGCACATCTGTTAAAGCAACTGGCTGCTGAAAGTCATGAATTCTGTCAAGAAAAACTGCAGCTCAGCGCCCATAACTCAATTATTAGGGCATTGGCCACATACCCTGAGGCTGGTGGGTTCTAACCCAGCCTGGGCCTGCTGAACAACAATGACAATGGCAAAAAAAAAAAAGCCCGGTGTTGTGCTGGGCACCCCATAGTCCCAGGTACTTGGGAGGGTGAAGCAAGAGAATCACTTAAGCTCAAGAGTTTGAGTTTGCTGTGAACTGTGACACCATTACACTCTACCAAGGGTGATATAGTGAGACTCTGTCTCAAAAAACAAGCAAGCAAACAAACAAACAAAAACACAAAAAACTGTAGCTATTAATAGTAAAAGCTCAGGTGAAATATTTGGATCATTTAATTTCAGAGTATTGGACTGCATTTAGATCCAGACCAAATTCAAACCATTTTGCAATTTCCATACCCCCAAACCAAACACCAACTCTGTGGATTTCTTGAACTGGCTGGTTATGGTTGTAACCAGATCCTGGACTTTGCCTCAGCCTCCCAAGGAGTTGGAACTACAGGCGCCCACCACAATGCCCAGCTATTTTTTGGTTGTAGTTGTCATTGTTGTTTATCAGGCCTAGTCCAGGTTTGAACCCACCAGCCTCAGTGTATGTGGCTGGCGTCCAACCACTGAGCTACCAATGCTGAGCCAGAAGAACAAGTTTTTAGCAAACTGAAGAGGAAAATGATAAATCTTCCAGCTCTAGGTGATACTATAGTAATTTACTAGTAATTTATAATTAAGGTCTCTTTTCCCTTCTTTGTATATGAAAAGAAAAGAAACACTTCAGAGATCTTAACCCAAAAACATGGAGGGCAACCCCATCCTCTAGTAAATAGCTGGATTCTGCCATCTTCAGAGCCCCCCACTGCCCAGGATTAGAGCCTGATAAAGTCTTGCTAGTCAAGGCAGCTTAGGAGACAATCATAGGGTCACCCCAACCATATCTGTAGAAACTCTTACACTAGTGCCACACTTGGCATCTTTCTGCCAGCCTGTCCCTTTCTTTGAGCTTGTCCCCATCTCTACTAAAAACAGAATAACTAGCCTGGTGTAGTGGAGGGCACCTGTGGTCCCAGCCACTTGGGAGGCTGAGGAAGGAGGATCATTTGAACCCAGGAATGTGAGGTTGCTGTAAGCTAGGTTGATGCCATGACACTCCAGCCTGGGCAACAGAGTGAGACTGTGTCACAAACAAACAAACAACCTGTCTTGCCAGATGCCCTGATATTTCTGTTATTAACTACTTGTACCTGATTAAGTCATGAGGTTATAGAAAAGATGGTTACTTTAAGAAAACAATGCTGGTGGGGTAACATCAATAAAGCAGCCAAAAATGCTTATGTGGCCTGCCCCACCTATCACAATTCAATCTTGGGAAGTCAGTACACACATCCCTGGCCATTTTGACCTCCTCAATGGGCCGTTTGAGGTTTGGCAGATGGATTTTTTACCTCCCTCACTTGGATTCAACTGTGTTTTAGTTTTGATCTATAAGGTCTTCCATTGGGTTGAAGCCTTCCCCTGCAGATGAGCTACCACCTCCACAGTGGATAAAGTCCTATTAAAGAAGATAATCCATCCCCAGAGCACCACAGTGACCAAGGACAAGTTATAAAACATGTATAATTTGTGGTATTTGGCCAATTTTATAACACTTTCATTGTGTTTATCATCCCCAGTCCTCTGGGCTAGTTAAATGCACCAATAGTACCTTTATGAACCAATAGGTGGCCAAGTGTGGCTGAGGTGGGAGGATCACTTAAGCCTAGATATTCAAGGTTATAGTGAGGTAAAGTGAGCTATGATCATACTACTATACTCCAGCCTGGGGAACAGAGTGAGACTCTGTCTCTTAAAAAAAAAAAAATCAAAAGCACAACCAATTGACAAAGTTTATGGAAACCTTACACTTGTCCACTTGTTGCTGGTCGGTATCAAAAGCCCTACCTACAGTGCTTCTGAATTTAGGGGCCATTCCCTTTGGATTATGTATGCTTTCATCAACCAAGATAATTCATGGCTACCCCATGCAATTAGCCTTAACTTCCTTAGCCCTCAAATTAATAAAAGGTGAAATGTACAATGTTGTAGTGGTATAGTCAAATCTATGGCTAAAAAATATACTCTGGTGAAACAATCTCTTACTGTCTGCTTCCAGGAGACAAAGATGTAAAGCACCACAATCTTTAGCCAGGAGATTTTTATCTATTGGAAAAAACATTTATAAAACTATTCCCTCCAGCCTTGCTGTAGAGACTCATAATAGGTCCTGCTGACCTTGTGCTGCCAAACTTAAAGGAATTGATTGCTGGATAATGCATCTCATTTAAATAAAATAGTAGCTCCCGAGTAGATGTGCACTCCTATTGATTAATTAAAACTAAAAATGTCTAGGATTTGAAGCAGATAGCATCTAAGTATATTATATGGTTTTTCCCAAGACATCCAGACTAGGCATGTGTACCCTTTCCTCATTTCTTAATTCTAATGTTATTTTCTCCCTCTTTTTTCCTGAAAAAACAAGGCCCTTGCCTACATTTCCCAGTCTATCACCAAGGAGAGGAAATCTTACTGTCACATCTGTTATCATAAACCCCAATCTGTTCATGACTCTAGTGACTCCTTAGTCAAACCTATAACAAACATCACTAACATCCCAGGTCTAACCACCTGTACAGATTGTATCCTTGAACCTCCTATAGGTTTAAGTGTTCTCATCCACCTTCCACTCCCATTCCATCCCTTACCTACTCAAAACAATGGTCCTCTCATTGGATCCTGGAAATATGTAGTGAATCATCCCTCTCAAAACATTCCTTGAGTTTCCCTAAGATATATAAGAAAAATTACTGGGATTGATTTTGAGAGGAAGGGCCATTAGCTCTTTGTAAGTTAAATAACTGACCCTTAGTTTAATTCTACCACAGACAGAAAATTCACAGAAGAAGAGATTGTCTGTGTTTCTACCAGGCACATTTTCTTTTGTGGATAGGATATGTCAACATGGACCTCCAGATGTTTAGAGTAACAAGAAGCTAATGTGGGCTGGGATATCTAACTGCTCTGTTGTCAATACAAATAGATCTGAAACTGATCACTGGAATACTCATGGGAATAGCCTCCTCTCAAAGAGTTAAATGTGAGTTACCTGGTGGATTATAGGACTCTGGATTTATCTCCTTTGGCAGATCTTTTGTATCATAGTATGGGGTAGCTGTTGTTTCTGCCACCTGATGAATTTTTGCAGACCCTACTGCAAAAGATATCACTGTGCAACTGTACCTATTAGCTTCTCTTGCCAAGGTAGTGTTAAATAGCAGCACAGATTATCTATTAGCTGGCTAATGTGGTGTCTGGTGTTGCTAATACTATACACTATATTGCAACAAACTCTGGGAAATTGAAACTCAGTTCCATAAAATAAGAGAACAAGCTGCCTGGCTACAACAAATCTCACCCATTTTGCTGTGGTCACCTGATCCATTCAGTTGGCTACTTTTGAGTCTAGGTTCACAACTCAAAATCTTTATGCAAGCTAGATCTGTCATATTGCTATTTCTTTGCTTTGTATTTTCCTTTTTAAATTATGTACCTATTTTCTGTCAAATCTTTGCAGAAATATAACCCCTGAAAAATAATATTGGCCCAGTGCTTTGAGATGTTAGTCAATGCCTATGGAACAGACAAAATCAAACATTACAATGAAATCCAGACAAACTAAGACTGAGAGCTTCTCCTTCTGGCCTCGTCCTCAGATGTGGCTAAATAGGTCTTGACACAGACTTCAGGTCTTAATCACCTCCCCCTCATGTGGAACCAGATCAATTAAGAGACAGGTTCTTCCCAGCACTCAGGGACACTTAAAATCTGACTATCAGCAATTGATCAGCAATGCTTTTGGAGAAAGACCTTGATCAAAAGGGAGAAATGTGAAAGTTGCTGATACCAGGATGAAGCATATCTGAGATAAGAACTGTTTCCAAGGACTTTCTAAAAATTCACCAGAAATCTCTTCACACCCTTCACACATTGCTTGCTTTTCACAGTTTGCACATTTTGTGTGTATACATAAATTTTTATGACAATGTGTATACCTAGACATTCTTTAGCAATGCTATAATCCAGATAAAGTGCTCTTGAAAGAATGCTTGCCCAGTAACAGCATTTCCACCAATGAACTGATGTCAACTCTGACTTGGAGGCATCAGAACAAATGAATGCTGCTTCCAAGCAGCTTCTGTGAATTTCTCTCTTTTTGACAATGAAAGTTTCCCCTGAGCCTTCCTTCACTAGATGCACCTGTGGCTTGCCGTAGTACATTCCAGATTATAATCCTTGCTTTTGTTCTTGCTTAAGTTCAACATATTTGGAGATGTTTTCCTTGACTTTTTTTAGGTTGATTAGAGCATTTACTTCATACATGCAGCCCCAGCACAGGAGGTGTATTATTTCAAAACCAGTGCACTTGCCTGTTCTTGAGGCTGAGCTCTCTGGTGCAGGGAGAGTAAATGTAGACAGGAAGCCTGGACTCCTATCACAGGGACAGCCACCCTCAGAGACTAAGATAAAATTCTCACCCAACCCAGACTTAGCTATTCAAACTAGGAAGGTTCAGTGAGTGTCTGGCACATTCTCAAGAGCTATTTGTGATACAAGGAGATAACTCAATTTGTCAGCATGAATGTAGTGTTCTATTATGTGAATATGGAAAAATATGTTCATCTATTCTCTTATTAAAAGCATTTGTATTACTCCATTTCTCAGTGGAGAAAAAGCAATGGTGCAAGGAATATACCTCTACCATGGATGGAAGAATTCTTCATACACACACACACACACACACATCGTTGAAACTTATGAAATTGCTGATGGATGACTAATTTTTGACCTATAAACCTTTTTATAACATTTATAAAAAGCATAAATGTTTTATGGTTCATTTTAATAGAAAAGGAGGTACTGGGTCAATGCATATGTGTGTGTTTTCTTTAAATTTTAGTAAACATTTGTTGCAACAATTTGTTCTCATCAATTAATAGTTGGTGGAGTTCTTTCTCCAGCTCCTTCCAACAGTTGACATTATCATATGTTTTCATTTTTGTCACTCTGTGATGGATGTGAAATAGTAACTCATTATTTTTTATCTTAATTTTTCTTATTTTATTACTAGAGAAATTGAGCATCTTTTCATGTATTTATTGGACATTCTATTTTTCTCTTCTCCAAATTGTCCTTTTATGTCCTTTCTCCAATTACTAATGGATTTTTTATTTTTTCTTATGCATATGTCTTAGTTCTGTATATATTTTGGATTTTAGTCTCTTGTGTTTTTACATATATTGCAAATATCCTTTCAGTTTTTGGCTTTCCTTTTACCTTTGTCTAGCCTGTCTTACTGCCTTCTCTCATACAAAATGCTTTATATGATGTAATCAAATTAATAGAAATATACATCATAATTCTACTTTTGATATCTTAAGAAATTCTTCTTTAACGTGTGTTCATAAAGATATTCTTCCATGATTTTTTCTAATAGTTTTAAAGTATCATTTCTCACATTTAAGTCTTATTATCCAAAATGATTATGGCTATTTTGATATAAATTGTGAGTGGGATATGTATTTATAACTTTGTTTTTCCATGTGGGAAGCTAAATAATACAACATCATTTGTGGAATCATTTCCCTATTAGTTACTGAAGTCTACTGAGTAATATATTAAGGATCCATATTTTACTGAGTCTATTTCTGCACTGTCTATTCTGCACTTTAAATCTTCTTTCCTATTTCTGCCCAAATCTGTCCTAAAACTATAAAATCATCTAGATAGTTGGAAGGTAAAATTCCTCTTTCTTGATTTTTGTTTGTTTGGTTTGTTGTTGCACTTTTACAATAACCTTGGCTTTTAGTCAGAATAAAACCACAAAGGTACAGGGGAAATTGTCCATTCTGACGCTTAAGTTCAATGAATTATGGAAAACTGTGTAGAAATGTGATTATACAAAAAGGGGTATGATCTAATGCTAATAGACTGTATGGGGAAACCCAGCAGGGCCTGCCTATCTATCAGGGGTCCTCAAACTTTTTAAAAAGCGGTCCAGTTCACTGTCCTTCAAACCATTGGAGAGACGGACTGTGAGGGCCGGATAAATGTCCTAGGCAGGCCGCGTGTGGCCCGCGGGCCATAGTTTGAGGATACCTGAAGGATTCTTCTTGGCCTATCTGAGCAGCATTCCTTCTTTCTGGGTGTGGTGGGGTAGAACCCTTTCTGGAATGGGGATCTTGACCTACAGTCAAACAAGATAGGTTAGATAATTTCTTTATGGCCAGTTTTTTACACCAGTAGGGCAGAGGGAAAGTTAGAGTAATATTTTTTTGGTTTTATGACTGGCTTTGGGTTAAAGAGATGCTAGTTTTTGTGACCCACCTTGGAGAAGAGAGATTTTTTTTTTAATACTAGTTTCTATGGCTATCCTCCAGGGAGAATGAGATTGAGGGATACGATAGCAGGAGAAAGTTAGAGGAAAATTTTTGCTTCTGAGGGTTCATTTTGGGGTGTTGTTTTCTGAGTCCCAGCACAAACACCCCCCAAATCCCAGATACTTACAACAACTACCTTATCTTACAACAGCTTACAACAATTACCTGTTATGTAGGTTGGATATGGTTCTACAAGGCTCAACTAAGCCTGGCTTCTTAGGCTCATGTTCAAGTCTTCTCCTAGCATCTCTTATTAGAGGACCCATGACAAAAGGGGAGTACTCCTGTGGCAAACCTGTCTTTTGGTGAATAGCAGGAATACAAGATGCCTCTTAAAGTCTCTGCTCAGACCTTTGGCCCATATTTCCTTAGTCAAAATAGGTCACATGATTAAGCCCAAAGTCCATGGGAATAAGTAAGTATACTCCACCTTCTCTACTGGATGGGCTGTTCTACAAAGTTGCACTGCAAAGAGTGCAGAAATATAATTAATACCTATCTGTTGTACTAGATAAGAGCTCTTTGAGAGCTGGGATGGTATCAGGTTTGGCTCATCATTAAATCCCCAGCTTCTAGGACAGTGCCTAGTATGCAGTAGGCACCTAATACATGATATTAAAATAATGGATGAATAAATGGATGTTTGTGTTTCTGTTAAAAAATATAATCTTAGCTTTTGAGATGTTCACTCTTCCACATATACTTTTAAATCAGTCATTGAAGGTATTGAACATCTATGACAAATTATAGGTTTTGATTGAAATTATACCAAATATTTCAATTAAGTTGGGGGAGAATTGACACCTTTCTTTTTTTCTCTTCTCTTTCTTTCTTTCTTTTTTGAGATAGTCTAATTCTCTTGCCCAGGCTAGAGTGCTATGGTCTCAGCCTAGCTCATAGCAACCTCAATCTCATGGGTTCAAGCCATCCTCCTGCCTCAGCCTCCCAAGTATTGGGGTCTACAAATGCACAACACCATGCCTGGCTAATTTTTTTTATTTTTGGTAAAGATGAGTTGTCCCTTTGCTCAGGCTGATCTTGAACTCCTGAGTTCAAAGGATCCTCCCATCTGTACCTCCCAAAGTGCTAGGATTAGTGTCGTTAGCCACTGCACCTGGTTGACATCTTGAGTCTTCTTTCAATGGACTACCTTCTCATTTATTTGGGTCTTATTTTATGTCCTTTGGTATCATTTATGACCTCTTAATTCTCTAAATTTCTTACACATCTTTGACATCTTTATCAAATGCTGGATAATCATTAAGCTTTTATCTATTGATATGATGAATTATTTAAATATAAGCCTATTTTCTTCTCTTTTGCTAAGGTTAATACCTCCTTTCTGGGACTTCATCCTACTCATTTATCTTTTATATTTCCTTTTTTCAGTACACTGTGTATCTTTGCATTGTCCTATCTGAACAGATGAGCTAAACAAAAATTTAGTAGCATCTTCACAAGGCATTATTTATACCTACCTAGAACACAGAAGGAACATTCTAGGAATGAACTTATTTTATGAAGATGTGGCTTATCCGAATTCAAATTCTGGAATCATCCCTCACTTGCTGTAGTAAGGAGTGGTTCCAGAATTTGAATTTAGATAACATGACTTGCAAAGAGTCTTTCTAGGATCAAAGCGTCCTTAAGGGACAGGAATTTATTGGGTGTTCAGTGTATTTTGGGTGATTAGCATTTCTGCAATTACCCAGACTAGAAAGACAGTGTATCTGATACTGTTGGAGGTATGAGAAGTACTAGAAGATCTAAATTGCCCTGGGAGTCAGAGTATTAGTAAATTTTAGATGTCTTACCATGAAAAATAAGTGAGGTGATGGCTATGTTAATCAGTTTGATTTAAGCATTCCACATTATACCCCATAAATGTATACAGTTATGATTTTAATTAAAAATTAATTTAAAAAAGAAAAAGAAAAAAGTTGAATTAAAAAAAAAGATATCCCTCTAGGGTTGAATATCCTAGAAGGCAGGATGTTCATATGCTCAGAGAAGATAAGATTTTATGTTATTCAGGAGAATCAATGTGTCTTTATAGAGACCTGATTCACTTAAGTCTCAGGTGGTCCTTGTGTGGTCAGAGTAGTGCCCTGCAGGTTCACTTTGTCTCAGGATAAGAAGCATACCCATGTAGGTTCAAAGTGTCTGATTGGATTAGGACATTTTAAATGGTCAGAGTACTCTAGGGGGGCAAAGTGTTTAGAGGATCCAAAGAGAAAGTATCAATGAGCCTAAAATGTGAAAGTCAAGAGAGTCTGGGAGACTTGGAGCATCTTGGGAAGACATGAATATTGCAGAGACAAGGTATTATGGGAAACAAACATTCTGGGTCTACAGGTATTTTTAATATGTTAGAACACTTTTGAAGTGTCCTTATAACATCATAAACTTTGTGGTGAGATTGTCCTGGAAAATAAAACTATTTTCACAGAGTCAGGGTGCTTTGGAGGTTGGTCTGGCTGGGTGATTTAGAGACTCCTAATGTTCTGAGAGTTCAAAGCTGTTAAGACTTTTAGGAAGGTCAGTGTATCCTTTTGGTATCTGAATATATGAAAATCTGATATTCTAAGGAGATCAAGGTTTTCAGAGATCAGGCAATCTTTGAGGGTTTGGATAGACTGGAGTGGATCTGTTATGGAGTACAATGTCAAAAGTATCCTTGTATGATCAGAGTATATTCCGGAATCAGAGGGTCCTGGAGGAGTTAGGTGAGGTGAGAGTATCCAGGAAATCAAGATATTTTGATAGTTCAGGGGATATTATTATGTATTATATCAACATATAGAATATCTTATAGGGAATGTTTTCCTTGTGAGACCAATATTTCATGAGTGTTGGAATAATCACCTCGTGTGCCCAGGCTCAGTGGCTCACACTTATATAATCTCAGTGACTCAGAAAGCTGAGACAAGGAGACTCAGAGCTCAGAAGTCCAACTCTGTAGAAAGCTATGATGTCACTACTGAACTCCAGCCTGAGCAGCCGAGTGAGGTCCTGTCTCTAAAAATAAACAAACACATAAGCAAATAAGAATTACCTTTTGGTTACACATTGGTTACAGTGATGGGCACATACAGCCAGGCTGGTGGGTTTGAACCCGGCCTGGACCAACTAAACAACAATGACAACTGCCACAACAACAACAAAAATAGCTGGGTGTTGTGGTGGGTGCTACTTTGGAGGCTGAGGCAAGAGAATCACTTGAGTCCAAGAGTTTGAGGTTGCTGTGAGCTGTGACACCACACACTCTATTGAGGGCCGACATAGTGAGACTCTGTGTCACACACACACACAAAAAAAATTGCCTTGTAGATAAAAGCTATGGGTCATGGTGGGTCAAAGCTGCTCTGGACTATCTGTGTGTTGGGGGAACGGGAGAGTGGCAGTTATTAGGGTGCCTGCTGAGAACTCAAGGGTGGAGATAGTATGCACTAGAAGGTTGAAGTGTCCTGGAATTAAGATGCATCTCATGTGCTAAGGTATGCTGTATGGTCAGGGTGTCTGGGGAGACCAGTGTTGTATCTTTAGTCAATCAAAATATCCTATGGATCAGATCTGTGTGATCAGGGTATCTTTTAGGTTGGTGGGGCTGGTGGTAAGGTTGAGTGATTTTTCCGTGTCAGCATGCCCTTTGCAAGATTCAAGCCAACTGGTGGTTCTGAATGGGCAGGAAGGAAGGATTCCCTTGAGTGTCTAGATTTTGTCAGGTCATGAATTCCTTGAAGGATCAGAGTTTTCCAAATCTCATCATGCCTTTGTGTCCTGGAAGCCATTGTGAAGCTATCATCCTGACTATAACACACTGTGATCAAAGCTTCTTGTAGGACCCATGTACCCTAGAGAGTGAAAGCATCCTTTGTGCCCCAGAGACTCAAGGATCTAACAGGGCCAGAATGACTCTGGGGGTTAGGGTCTCCCAAGAACTGTGCAGTAATAATGATGATGATAACAAGCACACATTTCTAGGTTCCAGGCATCGTCCTGAGTGCTTCTATTCTATTAATTCAATCATTGCAGCTGGGCATGGTAGGTACAGTTGATCTTTATCATTCATGGGCTCCATATTTACTAATTCACCTAGTCACTGAAATTTATTTATAAATTTCAAATCAATACACTTTTGAAAACTCTTTGATACTTTTGTGGGCATCTTCAGTGGTATGCATGCACAGAACAGTGCAAACTTTGAGTTGCTTCATGCCCAGCTGAGATCAAATAAGACAATGTTCTGCCCTTTTATTTCAGCTCTCACAGGTCTCACAGGTTTTTTCACAACCTATTGGGTGTCATGTTTTTCATGTTCTTATGCTTATGTTGGTGATTTTGCTCTTTAAAATGGCCCTCAAGTATAATGCAGAAGTGCCATGTAGTGTTCCTAAGTGCAAAAAGGCTGTGAGGGGCTGGGCGCCTGTGGCTCAAGTGGCTAAGGTGCCAGCCACATACACCTAAGGTGGCG
>NW_003852541.1:4897718-4908696 GCF_000181295.1 Otolemur garnettii | reverse complement strand
GAGGTGCCTTACTGAGGAAATAGTCATGTTGGATAAGCTTTCTAGAGTAGAAGGAGAAGGATTGACGTCTTGGAGCGGAGCTTCTCAACTTTTCTGTTGTTACCGACTGTTTGTGTTCTCCCAGAATTCATATGTGGAAGCCCTGCCCCCCCATGTGATGGTATTTGGATGTGGGGCCTTTGGGAGGTAATTAACTTTAGATAAGGTTATTAGGGTGAGGCCCCATGATGACGTTAGTGTCCTTATAAGAAGAGGAAGAGAGACCAGAGCTGATTCTTTCCTGCCACATAAAGACACAATGAGAAGTTGGCCATTTGCAAGCCAGGAAGACAGGCTTCACCAGACAGGCTGTCCCTTTGATCTTGGACTTTCCAGCTTCCAGAACTGTAAGAAATAAATGTCTATCATTTCAACCACCCTGTCTATGGTATTTTGTTATGGAAGCCCAAGCTGACCAAGACAAACATGGACTCAGTTCCCTGGGGATCTTGTTATAATGCAGATTCTGACCCAGTAGGATAAGCCTACTGAGATGGGACCAGGATTCTGCGTTTCTAATAAGCTGCTATTGCTGCTGCTGACCCATAAACCCCATCATAAGCATCAAATCCAAAGGATTATGATTTTTCCTGTCTCAAATTGTCAGAGTATTTTTAAAGCATGTATGGAAATCTGGGAGTGATGGCACAAGTCTGTAGTCCCACCTAGTACTAGGTTGAGTAAGGAAGACCACTTGGGCCCAGGAGTTTGAGGCTCTAGTGAGCTATGATCACACTTCAGCTTGGGCAAGAGAGTGAAACCCCACCTTTAAAAAAAAAAAGAAAGAAAGAAAAATAGGGAAAAGAAAAAAAAAAAGACAGACAAAAGAAAAGAAAAGCATGAGTGTGAGTTAGTTAGCATGACCTTGGGGATCAGACTGTCCTATGGGTATAGTGTGTGCTAAGAAGATTAGTGTATTCTTACCAGGTCAGTGTCCTGAAAGGTTGAGGTGATGTGCTCCCGGTATCAGAGTGTTCCTAGGTTTCAGGATATCTTGGGGGATCCTAAGGTCCTGGGTTTTCAGTTGTCCTTAAAGGGTCAGGGTGTCCTGGGGATGTCAGAATATATTTCTTGGGTGTAAGGAACCTCAAGAGGCAGAGTATTATGGGGTCAGCTTGTCCTTGAAGAATGAGCATGTTGAGACATCAAAGCAATTGCAAACTGTTTTAGAGTCTTGAAGTCTGGGGTGGGACAGGGAGTCAGGACGCCTCTGGAATTCAGATACTCTTATTGGTTAGGGTTTTCTGAAGATCTGAATGACCTTGGAAGATTACGGTATCCTGGGGGCTCTGAGTGAATGAAGAGATGATGTTTGGGGAAAGAAATCAGAGAGTACTAGAAACTCATTCTACAATTGGGTTCAGGTTGTCCTGTGGGGTTTGGCTGGTATATTCAGATATCAAGGTATCTGAAAGAGTACAGCATGCACTTGGTTTTTCTGGAAACAGGTCCTTGGGTGTCACCCCAGGCAGGCCCTGCTCTGGCCTTCCCCCACCCTCTCTCTCTTCTCCTCCCCACGGTGGGGTTGTAAGGAGGGGTCTTAGAAGGAATGCATTTTCTCCTCCTTCCCCTGACTGCTCCCAGGAGGGGATTTAATAGGACAAAAGAACCTGGTCCTCTGGGAATACGAGCTCTTGGCCCTGGTCCCTGGACCCTCCGACAGAACACCTTCCCTCATCCGGCTTGTGATCCTCCCCTGAGCAAGGGGCTCTGGTGATCAGGTAATGATTGGAGGGGCCCACAGCGGAGAGGAGGAGGTCACTCCTCCAAGACTCAGGGAAAGAGGAGTGGTGTGAGAAAGCAGGCAGTCAACAGGAAAGAGACAGCAGTGTGCTGTGGGGAGAAGGGGCAGAGAAGAATAGACACAGAAACAGAGAAACAGGTGAGGTCCAGACAGAGAATGAGATGACATAAGAAGGAATGGGAAATTAGGAGACAATTAGAAAAAAGGAGAGACAGTGAAAACAGATAGCATTCTATCTGTATCTACTCACACCCATTCAGAGACAGAGACTCGGGTATAAAGAGAAGTGAGATAATAGGTGTAGAGAACAACAGAAACAGAGAAAGACTGACCTAACATCAGAGACTCAGGGGCACAGGTGACTGGACCATCTTTGGAGTCTGTTGCTGGCCATGGAAGCAGAAGGAAGGAGTCAGCAGGGTAAGCTAAAGAAGGCGAGAGTTTGTAGCAGCCTCTTGCCTGAGAGCTGCCCTCCCGCTGGGACTATGACATCCATGATGGGTGAGTGTATTTTGGGGGTGCGGTTGGGTCCCCCAAGAAAGCAGTGGGTGTGTGGCTTAATGCTTAGGCTCCACGAGGCAATATTAGGAGTAGAAGTTAAAAACAGAATCTTAGCATGCTAGAACTGTGGGAACCTTAGAAAGTACAGGACAGTATGACTCCTTGACCTTACAGATGCAGAAGCTGAGCCCCCAGTGGCATGAGCTGCTGATCAGCTTGTACTATCGTAGGGTCAGAGGTACAGCTGATATCTGACCCCTAAATTCTGATTGCAGAGCTCCTCAGCCCAGGGAACTGTCATCTCTGAGGGAGGGAGCTGGGGGCCAGGCTTTGGATCTAGGAGAGCTGGCTCAGTTTAGGTATCTCCACAGTGGATGGTGAGTGTAGGCTGAGGGTCATGCCCTTGGGTCCCCATGGGGATGCTGCCTCAGCCCCAGACATCTCTTTTTCTCAGTGTGTGCCTTGCAGGTGTTTCCTTTTCCCTCCCTGTTCTCTCCTCCCTGTGGCTTTCAGACTAATTAGTGTGGGGCTTAGTGAGCCTGTGGAGGAGAAACAAGCCTTTCCCACGAGCTCAGGTTCCTGCAGTCTGGTGGCCAGGCCAGGGCAGGGTTAGGGGAGAAAATAGTAAGTGAGTGAAGGGAGGGTGTGTCTGAGCAGAAGAGGAGGAATGTTTCATCTTCCCAGGTGAGGGGTGCAGGAGGATGGGAACTGTATAAAGAAGGCACAAGTGGAATGTGAACCTTGACAGAAGGGACAGGAAATAAGATTCTTTCCTGGAAAGCTGGAATGGTTATTAGGGGTAGGGCAGGGCGCAGAGCTGCAGGTATTTGCCTGTGTTCCCAGAGAGGTGAAGGCCATCTGGAGGGGTATGTGTCTGGGGGGTGTAACAGAGAGAGGCACACAGTGGTGTTGCCAATGGACTGTGCCTGAGAGCCCAGGATGAGAATGAGTCTGAGAGTGTACCCTGTGGAGAGCACAGTCTGATGCAGGTGACTCAGAGGTGACACTGGGGTGGAGGCTGATCAGGCAGCAGGTTGCAGGAACAGGTGTTCTGAGTGCTCAAGGTTCCTGGTGGGGGAGTGGGGTAAACACAAGGGCAGTGGCAGGGGGCATGGAACAGAATCCAGGACCAGCACTGGGGTTGGACAAATGGTCCTACTCAAGGTGACTTCTCTTCTATCCCCTCAGACATGAGTGCTCAGGCCTACAGGAAGCTCTCTGGTGCCAGAGTGGGGAGACCAAGGCTGTCCCCACAAGGAGCACAGAGGGGTCGCCCACACTTTCGGCGACGCCACCGCACTACCTTCAGCCCAGTGCAGCTGGAACAGCTGGAGTCAGCCTTTGGGAGGAACCAGTACCCTGATATCTGGGCTCGGGAGAGTCTTGCCCAGGACACAGGCCTCAGTGAGGCCAGAATCCAGGTGATTCCCCAGGATTCTGCCTCTCTTTGGGAAGAAATGCAGATCTCTTTGGTGCTGGGGGACTTCCTGGGCATAGACTGTCACATAATGTTAGGCATTATAATCTTGACCTAAATGTCTGCTAGAACATATAAGGCCCCATCTAGCCTCAACATAACCTCCTCTGCATCACTTGAGTTTAACCTGAGTTCTAATCCAATATAATTTGAATTTCAACTTTTAATAGTGATGTGAATTCTAATAGAAAATCAACACTAACTGTTCGCATACATACCTAACCTTGTCTTAACCCTGGCTTGGAAATTCAATCAGCCCACTGCCCCTCATCCTAAGCCTTAAGTAAACCCTGCTCTAAATGCAAGCTTGTCTGTAACAGTTAAACTTATCCATAGTCTTAACTGCCAAACATAACCCTATGGGAAATTTCCCATTCTCTGGGGAGGAAAAATGTCATTGTTATCATTTATCTCTTTCTTTTTGGGAGGTGACATTTTTTAATCAAAGTTGCAGAAAGTGGGCAAATTTAGACACAGGTTTTAGGTAAGCATGTGGGTTTCACTTTGTTGGTAGATGGGGCTCAGCCACACCCTCTGGATGAGCATTACTTCTTCTGGCAATGTGGTAGAGGTTCCCCACCACCTGCACCTCCTATCAATGGAGGAGGGGCCGCCACCTCTTTGAGACACAGGCTCTGATGTGGCTATTCTTCCCCCCCCCCAGGTCTGGTTCCAGAACCGCAGAGCTAAGCAACGGAAGCACGAGAGGTCACTGCTCCAGCCACTGGCCCATCTGTCTCCTACCACCTTTTCTGGTTTCTTACCTGAGTCCCCTGCTTGCCCTTACTCCTACACAACATCACCTCCATCTGTGACCTGCTTTCCTCACTCCTACTCCCATGCCCTTACCTCCCAGCCACCTGCAGGTGGCTCCTTTGCTCTTCCACACCAGTCTGAGGACTGGTATCCCACCTTGCACCCAACCCCCGCTGGTCATCTGCCCTGTCCCCCACCCACATCCATGCTTCCCCTCAGCTTTGAACCACCAAAGTCCTGGAACTAAGGTCAAACAAATGCCTATGACCTTAGTGAAACACTAAGAAAATTGGGTGGCTTTCTTTCCTTCTAAGGATGAAGCAGAAATATGGTGCAGGGCAGCTCAGAGATTGGAAATTAAAAAATGGAAGATCATAATAAATTCTTACTGAGGTGATTAATGCAGACAATTTGGGAAGGCGAACTACTTAGAAGGTACAAGTAAAAATGCCTCAGAGGAGGTGAATGGTGGAAGGATGATCTTGATAGAGACAGTTGGTGAATGAGGATGATTAAAGGACACAGAATGGAGGGGCTTCATTCACTGAGGTCACGACTGAAGAACTCCATCCCAGCCCTTTGTAGCTGACTTCACTAAGGCTTTTGATTTAAAGTCTACCCTGTGCCTCCCTTCCTTGTTCCCACCCCACACTCCAAGTAGTCCCTAACTTTTGTTCATTCTGTTTTAGAAGTATTTCTCCAGTTTGCTCCTCTCCTTTCTGTTCCAGTGGAGATTTATTTTTTGGGGCTCCACAGATTCGGACTTACCATCCTTGTCAGTTCCCTTACCTCTAGTCCGTCCCACTCCCAACAGACCTCTGCAAATCTGAACATCAAGGAATGGCTCTCTAATAAAACATATGCAAATAAGATCTGATTGGCCTATGAAAGTCTCTAACATCTGCCTTCAACTAACTTAATCATGTGCACATTTTAGCAGATATGGTTTCTGATAGAGCAGAAGCCATTTGATTTAGGGCAAACTTTTCTAAGACCAAACCATCTGAGGCTCATAAAAGATCATTCCCAGGAAAGGACCTCTCTTTCACGAGAAATGCCTTGGTTTGAGCCTTCCCATAAGGAAGCCAATATAGCCTAGTTGGTGATACCATTTTTATGCCATATTGCTGGCATTATTTTATTCATAATTCACATATGTATATGTAGACCTACCTCCCTTATTGGAAAGTTCACAGGACAATCCTTAGTAAGTAGGTCTCTAGTGATGGATACTCATGTCGTTTGTAGTTTTATATATAGTATTTAAAAATCCGGAAGTTAAATTCCTGTATTACACATTTGCATATTTATCTATTATCACGTGTGACTGGACTGCCTTCTGGAAAGATTATACCAGTTTGCATTCCATCAAAGGTACCTGAGTATTGGTTTCAGCACATCCTTGTTGACCTTTACCATTTTCAATGATTTATTAACTGAAAGTGATGTCTCCTCGTTACTTATTTTTATTTTACTTTTTCTAGAGGCAAGGTCTCACTGTTGCCCAGGGTGAAATGTAGTGGCACAATCACTATAACCTTGAACTCTTGGGCTAAAGTGATCCTCCTGCCTCAGCCTCCTGAGCAGCTTGGACTTATAGGTACATACCACCACACTTAGCTGGTCATCCAGAAGTCATTTGTAGAAGTAGGGTCTTGCAGTGTTGCCCATGCTGGTCTCGAACTCCTCATCTCAAGTGATTCTCAGCCTCCCAAAGCACTGGGATTTTAGGCCCAAGGCACTGCACCAGGCCACTGATCATTTTTAAATTTTCATCAGCTAGTAGAGTTAACTTACTTTCGTGCTTATTGGAAATTTATATTTTTTCTGAAATTTTTCTGAATTATTTGTGTATTTTTATATTTAAATAGTCATCTTTTATTAGTGATATTGTGTATTAGGGATATGAATACATATTTGTATATGTTGCAACTATTTTTCACAGTTTTGTTATTTGTTTTTTAGCCTTTCTCAACAAGAATTTCCTGAGAAAATTAAGCCCTAATTCCCTATTGTATGTAATGAATTAACTTCTGTCTTAAACATCTACAACAGTACCAATTGTGTAGAATTGATAAAATTTAGAAATTAGTCACTCAGTTCATTTTCTGTGTTCTGTGATTCAAATGAGGAATCCCAGGACAGAAATTTATCTTTGCTTTTACTGGATTCACTCATGTTTTCTTCATTTATTTTGATCAGAAGGTTATGCCTTGAATCATCTGCAATGTATTTCACTAAGTACAATAAAATAGTCATATAATTTTATGACCCTTAATCAGCTAGTTACTTGTTCTGATATCATTTATATAATACATAGTAGTCTAACTTTGTCCTACTGGTTTGTAAAAACATCTATGTTCATACACTAAGTCCTCATATATACCTGTGACAATTATGGACTCATACTTCTTTTCCATCAATTAAATTCTCTATTCTGGTACCAATGTCACAGTGTTTTAATGATTGAAAATGTAAGGATTATTGATACTTTTATTTTTTTAATTAAATCATAGCTGTGTACATTAATACTATCATGGGGTACAGAATGCTGTTTCTATATACAATTTGAGATACTTTTATCCAACTGGTTAACAGCCTTCATGTCATTTTCTTAGTTATTGTGTTAAGACATTTATATTCTACATTTAGACAGATTCATCCTTATAGGATGAATCATAGGTGTGATCCCACCAATCACCCTCCCTCCACCCATCCTCTCCCCTCCCCTCCCCTCTCCTCCCTCTCCCCTTTCCCCATATTCTTGGGCTAAAATTGGGTTATAGTTTTTCTATGAAAGCTATAAATTAGTTTCATAGTAGGGCTGAGTACATTGCATACTTTTTCTTCCATTCTTGAGATACTTTGCTAAGAAGAATATTTTCCAGCTCCATCCATGTAAACATGAAGGAGGTAAAGTCTCCATTTTTCTTTATGGCTGCGTAGTATTCCATGGTGTACATATACGAGAACTTATTGATCCATTCGTGGGTTGATGGCATTTGGACTTCTTCCATGACCTAGCGATTATGAATTGGGCTGCAATGAACATTCTGATACAAATATCTTTATTGTAATGTGATTTTTGGTCTTCTGGATATATACCTAGTAGAAGAATTATAGGATCAAATGGCAGGTCTATTTTTAGTTCTTTAAGTATTCTCCAGATGTCTTTCCAAAAGGAATGTATTAGTTTGCAATCTCACCAGCAGTGTAGAAGTGTTCCCTTTTCTCCATAACCACACCAACATCTGTGATTTTGTGATTTTGTGATATGGATTCTCTCAATTGATGCAGAAAAAGCTTTGGATAATATCCAGCATCCCTTCATGATCAGAACACTTAAGAAAATTGGTATAGAAGGAACATTTCTTAAGTTGATAGAGGCCATCTACAGCAAACCCACAGCCAATATTGTAATCAATGGAGTTAAATTGAAATAATGTTCACTCAGATTAGGAACCAGGAAAGGTTGCCCATTGTCTCCACTGCTCTTTAACATTGTAGTGGAAGTTTTAGCCATCGCAATTAGGGAAGAAAAGGTGATCAAGGGTATCCATATAGGGTCAGAAAGATCAAACTTTCACTCTTCACAGACGATGTGATTGTATATCTGGAAAACACCAGGGATTCTACTGCAAAACTCTTAGAAGTGATCAAGGAATATAGCAGCATCTCAGGTTATAAAATGAATCTCATAAATCTGTAGCCTTTATATATACCAACAACAGTCAAGCTGATACCCTTAAAATATTTAATTTTCTTATCCAAACACAAGGTGTATCTTGTCATTTCTTCTAGAGTTCTATGTCCTTCAGGAAAGTTATTTAAAAAGTAAATCTTAATAGGTATTTTATAAATTAGAAAAGTCATATATGCTCTCTGTAATGAGTCAATTCAAAAGAAAAAGACTATGCATCCAGAACACACACACACACACACAGACACCCTGGGAATGAGTACAAAAACTTAATGTCAAAATTAGTTTTCAGAAAATAACTTCAATATATTATATCCTTTATGAAAGTTTTAAATATACAAAATAAAAATGATTTAAAATTTTTTTAAATGGTTATACATTTACTTTTTCAAAGTATATGTTAGAGTTCATAGAGAAGAAGTAAAATATGAAAACAAGTACACAAACAACAAATACCAGTTTCTGGGCCCAGGAGTGGGGGAAACACAAAGCAACGCAGGAAATGCACATGGGGCTGCTCACTTTTCTCTGGGGTGCCTTCATGTTTGTTGTATTAGTTAGCCCAAAGACTTTTTGAATGTCTGAAATATTTTACAGTATAGTAATTTTTTTCTAGGCTTAAGAAAACTCAATTATTAAATAGGACAACATCCCAAGCTGCACATAGTAATTAAGCACAAAGTAATACATAGTAATTGTGCACATACTAATTAAGTTGGCCAGACATGGTGGCTCATGCCTGTAATACTAGCATGCTGGGAAACTGAGGTGGGAAGATCTCTTGAGCTTGGGAGTTTGAAGCCAGCCTGAGCTAAGTGAGACCCTGTCTCTACTAAAAATAGAAAAATTAGCTAGGTGTGGTGGTGGGTGCCTCCTCCCAGGCACTCAGGAGACTGAGGCAGGAGGATTGCTTAACCCTGAAGTTTGAGGTTGCTGTAAACTAGGCCAATGCCAGGGTACTCTAGCCTGGGCAACAAATTAACACTCTGTCTCAAAAAAAAAAAAAGTTTCAGTTAATGATTTCACCCACTAAAATCCTTATCTAACTCCATCATTAGAAGACAAACAACATTGTGTGTTTTGTCCACAAATTATTTACCCTGACAGAAAAATACACAAATATACATACACTATTGATGTTTCCTTTTTTAAAATAACAATGGGATTCTGATATATACATACATACATATATATATTCCTGAATGTCTCTTAAATAAAATTAACAACCTGTAAACATCTTTCAAGTGGATTGTATGGATTTTGTTTTCATCATTGTTCAGTGATAGTTTTATGGGCTACACAACCATCCATCCCTCTATTATCCAAGAGTCAGAGTTGGTTTGGTGGATGGTTTTTACCACCACGAATGCCACTGCAGGTATATTAGTAAAAGATAATTTTTTTAAGAAGGTAAAATCATGACTCTCAGAGATATAAAATAAACATATATTAAATATTTTAAATATTTATTAATATTTAAATATTTTTATAAATATATAAAATGTAAATATGTTAAAATATTTAAATATTTTATTTAACTCATTATTAATGAGGCAATAATAAAGAGTTCAAATAGACCATCCAATGGTCTATTTGTGGGTGCCTGTAGTCCCTGGGAGGTTGAGGCAAGAGAATCACTTAAGCTCAGGAGTTTGAGGTTGCTGTGAGCTGTGATGCCACAGCACTCTACTGAGGGTGACATAGTGAAACTCTGTCTCAAAAAAAAGGGGGAGTGGTGGAGCAAGATGGCGGAGGGGATACATCTCTAGATCAACTCTCCTCATGGTTTCAGGTGAGAGTGGGGGAGCTGGATCTTTCCCTGTGTGGAGTGTTGGCACAGACAGGCAACGCAGGCTGTGCATCAAAGAGGTGGATTGCTGGACTGAACTCAGAACTGCAGTATCTGCCAGAGAAAACTGGGCACTGCCCTGAAGCAGCACCAGCCATGGTGGCCGGTGGCCTGAGGCGGCAGCAACCAACCCCTCTCCCCACAGAGGACTACTATTCCCAATTCATGGGGAGTTTGGTTGTTTTACAGAGAGTGTGGTGAGGTGTGGACTCCCGAGCGGAATTTGGTGACCAGAAAGGAGAGCCGTTTGGATCCTGTATGGAGCATCAGGGGTCTAGGCAGCTGGACAAAAAAGTGAGGAGAAAGGATCCTGCTCCTTTTACAGACATACATTGAAATTTTAGAAAAATCTTTGTGGTGCCATGCTGAAACAGCAGCAGTGGCAACCAAGGCTTCCCATACGGAGATGGAAAAGTCTTTTGTGCTCCGTGCTGAATCCGTGCCCATCAGCAGTAACCAGCCCCTTCCTCACTGAGACTGAAAACTCTTTCCTGCTCCACGCTGAATCTGCAGGCATCAGCAGTAAACAGCTCCTCCCTTACAGAGGCTGGAAACTCTTTTGTGCTCCGCCCCTTCCCCATGGAAGACTACAATTTCCAGTTCGAGGGGAAACAGGGAGTTGAGTGGAAAATCTGGTGAAACCTGGACTTCTGTGCTGAATTTGGAGGTCAGATACGGGTGCCATCTGGAATAGGACAGCCCAGGCTGGGTGGCCAGTCAGGAAGCAGACATACTGTGTAACTTCAAAAATGGCATCTCCATAGCACCACTTCCTATGGACCAGATGCAGCGAGCTGAATCCCACCTGTAGGCAGTCATCTTGCACCTGAAGCTTGTTCAGGACACCCCACACTTTACGGGAACTGTTCTAGGGAGAATTTGTGCAACTTGTTAGCAAAGATCCCCCCCCCC
>NW_003852541.1:4893521-4897545 GCF_000181295.1 Otolemur garnettii | reverse complement strand
TTTTTTTTTTTTTTTTTTGTCTGTTTACTTGTTCCTGATTGTCTATGCATCTGTGTGCTTGCGTGTCTGGTAGCATTTTTGTCTCTTTATTTGTTTGTTTGGTTTCAATGTGTTCTGTACTTTGCTAAATCCTCAGGTTGGTTATTTTCCCTAATTCAAATTTTCACATTCAATAAGAATATGGGGGAACAGGGGATGAGGGCTGATTGGAGCTAGTTTTCAACAAAAACTCCAGTCCAGGGGAAGAGACAATGGCCAGAAAGAACCCAACAAAACTGAAGGAGGAGAGCCAATCTGAGAGAAGAGATAGATAAATGCACATCTTCCCTGCTGAGGCAAGCCACAACCCCAAGAGAACAAATTCCAGGTCTAGATCGACTTCAGGTGGAACATTCTCCAGCTACCATTGAGTGCCTTAGATAGACAGGCTTCAGCTCCCTCTGCTGGCTGCTGACAAAGAGCGGTAACTGAGTGGAGGAGGCATTGACTTTACTTTCATTCTGGCAGATATAAAGCCCTGCCACACTCACTTATTGGACAACTGGGTCACAGCACTGTAGGGTTACCAGTGTCTGGGTGTGACAAAGGTGCAAGGTGGGGAAGGAGGGATCAACCTTCCCAGACTAATTTATTTGCTTGGTGGGTCCTTCTGACCTCACTGACCACCAGAACAAGTCATACCTGAGCTGCCAGCAGACCCCTGCTGTCTAGTTGCCAGAGACCTTTTGAACTCCCCCACTGGAGATCAGTGATGACTGGGACACTTGATTTGTATCTCTTGAAATGGGCTAATCACCCGAGAACTATCCAAAGTGGCACCCTGGGTGTGTGGTTGTGGGAAGATGTGATTTTCCTTTCCCAATTGTTGCCTGCAGGGGGTGGAGTGACTTAATCACTGATATTTCACCACAGCTGAGACTTCAACCCAGAGTAATTAATTTACTAGGGTAGAACAGAGACCAGCAGAAAACAAGACAGAGACACTTAGCCCCACCACACCAAGCAGGCCCCCAGCTTCTCAGGCCATAATGCTGTATGGGTCCTTGGCAAAGCTCTGGAAGAAAAGCAAAATGGTGTAAATTCAGCATGAGATGGAATGAGTGGAAAAACTCTAGTAACATGAATACCCAGAGTAGATCAACCCCCCCAGTTGGATCTTCATGTGGCAGATGCAACTGAAGACCTCATCCGTAAACAGATAGCTGAGATGTCAGAAATTGAGTTCAGAGTCCAGATAGCAAATAATATCAACAGAATGGAGAAAAGGAGAAAATCAGAATTTCAAATTATTCAAAAGTTGTCTCGAGAATTCAATGATTTCAAAGATAAAATGACCAAGGATTTTGACACATTGAAGCAAAAGGTAGCAGCCCTCAAAGATCTGAAAAACACAATAGAATCTCTTGCTAACAGAATGGAGTAGGTGGAAGAAAGGATCTCTGACATTGAAGATAAAGCTTTTGAATGTGACCAAGTACTCAAGTTCAAAACCCTAGCACAACTCAACCCGAATAAGACATTCCCCAGGCACATCATAATTAACTTCACTAAAGTTAATATGTAAGAGAAAATTCTAAAAGCAGCCAGACGTAAGAAAAACATAACCTACAAGGGGAAGAATATTAGAATGACTGCAGATCTCTCTGCTGAAACTGTTCAATCTAGAAGAGGGTGGTCATTGAATTTACTCTCCTAAAACAAAACAACTTTCAACCAAGAATCCTGTATCCAGCTAAACTGAGTTTCATTTATGATGGAGAAATTAAATACTTTAATGACGTTCACATGTTGAAGAAGTTTGCCGTAACTAAACCAGCTCTCTAGGAAATTCTCAGACAATGACTAGTGCAGTCCTTCATCACAAAAGTAAATTTACTCAGAAACTTTTGACCAAATTCCAATTCCAACTTCCATAGTGGCAAAGGGATTAAAAATGTCTACTGGAATTTCAAAACACTGGATACCCAAAATTTCACCAGGCTTATCAATATTCTCAATTAATGTGAATGGCTTAAATTGTCCTCTAAAGAGGCACAGCTTGGCTTACTGGATACAAAACCTCAGGCCAGATATCTGTTACATACAAGAATCTCATCTTACAGTAAAAGATAAATATAGACTCAGGGTGAAAGGATGGTCATCTAAATTCCAGGCAAATGGAAGCAGAAAAAAGCAGGTGTTGCAATTTTAAACCAACAAAAGTAACCAAAGATAAAGATGGTCACTTACATTTGTTAAGGGCAATACTCAATATGATGAGATCTCAATTATCAATATTTATGCACCCAACCAGAATGCACCTCAATTTATAAGAGACACTCTAATAGGCATGAGCAACTTGATTTGTTCCAGCACCATCATAGTCAGAGACTTCAACACTTCTTTGGCAGTGTTGGAGAGATCCTCCAATAAGAAGCTTAGCAAAGAAATTTTAGATTTAAACTTAACCATCCAACATTTGGATTTAACAGACATCTACAGAACATTTCATCCTAACAAAACTGAATACATATTTTTCTCATTAGCTCATGGAACATACTCCAAAATCAATCACATCTTAGGTCACAAGTCTAACCTCAGCAAATTTAAAGGAATAGAAATTATTCCTAGCATCTTCTCAGACCATCATAGAATAAAAGTTGAACTCAGTAACAACAGGAATCTGCAGACTCATACAAAAACATGGAAGTGAAATAACCTTATGCTGAATGATAGGTGGGTCAGAGACTAGATTAAGAAGGAAATTACCAAATTTTTGGCAAAAACAATATTGAAGACATGAATTATCAGAACCTCTGGGATACTGCTAAGGCAGTCCTAAGAGGGAAATTTATAGCACTGCAAGCCTTTTTCAAGAGAACTGAAAGAGGAAGTTAACAACTTAATGGGACATCTCAAGCAACTGGAAAAGGAAGAACATTCCAATCCCAAACCCAGCAAAAGAAAAGAAATAACCAAAATTAGAACAGAATTAAATGAAACTGAAAACAAAAGGATTATAGAACAGATCAATAAATAAAAAATTTGGTATTTTAAAAAGGTCAATAATATAGATAAACCTTTGGCCAACCTAATCAGGAAAAAAAGAGTCAAATTGCTAATTTTATCAATCAGAAATGGTAAAGACGAAATAATAACAGACCCCTTAGAAATTCAAACAATTCTTAATGAATATTACAAGAAACTTTATTCTCAGAAATATGAAAATCTGAAGGAAATTGACCAATACTTGGAAGCACACCACCTTCCATGACTTAGCCAGAAGGAAGTGAAAATGTTGAACAGGCCTATATCAAGTTCTGAAATAGCATCAATCATACAAAATCTCCCTAAAAAGAAAAGCCCAGGACCAGATGGTTTCATGTCAGAATTCTACCAAACCTTTAAAGAGTAACTAGTACCTATATTAAACTCTTCCAAAATATAGAAAAAGAAGGAATACTACCCAATACATTCTATGAAGCAAATATCACCTTGACCCCCAAGCCAGGAAAAGACCCAACAAGAAAAGAAAATTATAGAGCAATATCACTAATGAATATTGATGTAAAAATATTCAACAAAATCCTAAAAAGCAGAATCCAGCAACACATCAAAAAAATTACACACCATGACCAAGTAGGTTTTATCCCAGGGTACTAAGGCTGGTTCAACATATGTAAATCTATAAATATAATTCATCACATAAATAAATTAAAAAGCAAAGACCATATGATACTCTTAATTGATGCAGAAAAGCTTCTGATAATATCCAGCACCCCTTCATGATCAGAACACTTAAAAAAATTGATATGGAAGAGACATTTCTTAAACTGATAGAGGCCATCTACAGCAAACCTACAGCCAACATTGTATTGAATGGAGTTGAAATAATTTTCACTCAGATCAGGAATCAGAAAAGGTTGCCCATTGTCTCCACTGCTCTTTAACATTGTAATGGAAGTTTTAGCCATTGCAATTAGGGAAGAAAAGATGATCAAGGGTATTCATATAGGATCAGAAGAGATCAAACTTTCATTCTTCA
>NW_003852541.1:4879401-4892480 GCF_000181295.1 Otolemur garnettii | reverse complement strand
TGTATTAGCAAGAAAAGAACAAGTGATCCCATCTTAGGGTGGGCAAGGGACTTGAAGACAAACTTCTCTGAAAAAGACAGGTGTATGGCCTACACACATATGAAAAAATGCTCATTATTATTAATCATCAGAGAAATGCAAATCAAAACTACTTTGAGATATCATCTAACTCTAGTAAGATTAGCCCACATCACAAAATCCCAAAACCAGAGATGCTGGCGTGGATGTGGAGAAAGGGGACACTTCTACACTGCTGGTGGGAATGTAAACTAATACGTTCCTTTTGGAAAGATGTTCGGAGAACACTTGGAGAACTAAAAATAGATCTGCCATTTGACTGTTCAATTCCTTACTAGGTATATATCCAGAAGATCAAAAATCACATTACAACAAAGATTTTTGTACCAGAATGTTTATTGCAGCCTAGTTCATAACTGCTAAATCATGAAAGAAGCCCAAGTGCCCATCAATCCACGAATGGATCAACAAATTGTGGTATATGTATACCATGGAATATAATGCAGCCTTAAGGAAAGATGGAGACTTTACCTCCTTCATGTTTACATAAATGGAGCTGGAACATATTCTTCTTAGCAAAGTATCACAAGAATGGAAGAGAAGGTATCCAATGTACTCAGCCCTACTATGAAACTAATCTATAGCTTTCATATGAAAGCTATAGCCCAATTATAGTCCAAGAATATGGGGATGGGGGAGAAGGAGGGGAGGCAAGCAGGGAGGATGGGTGGCAGGAGGGTGATTGATGGGACCACAACTATTGTCCATCTTACAAGGGTACATGTGAATCTTTCTAAATGTAGACTAAAAATGTCTTAACACAATAACTAAGAAAATGCCATGAAGGCTATTTTAACCAGTTTGGTGAAAATATTTCAAATTGTATATAAAACCAGCACACTGTATCCCATGACTGCATTAATGTACACAGCTATGATTTTATTAAAAAAATATTTTCCAGTTCAATCCATGTAAACATAAAAGAGGTAGTCTCCATCTTTTTTAATGCTGCATAGTATTCCATGGTATATATATACCACAATTTATTGATCCATTCATGGATCAATGGGCACTTGGGCTTCTTCCATGACCTGGCAATTATGAATTGAGCTGCAATAAACAATATGGTGCATATATCTTTGTTGCCAAGTGATTTCTGGTCTGTTGGAGATAGTAGAGGAATTATAGGATCAAACAGCATGTCTACATTTAGATCCCTGAGTGTTCTCCAAACTTCTTTCCAAAAGGAATGTACTAGCTTGCATTCCCATCAGCAGGGAAGAAGTGTTCCCTTTTTTCCACATCCATGCCAACATGTGTAGTTTTGAGATTTTGTGATGTGGGCTACTCTTTTACTGCAGTTAGATGATATCTCAAAGTGGTTTTGATTTGCATTTCTCTGATGAATAAGATGATGAGCATTTTTTCATGTGTCTGTAGACTATGGGGCTATCTTCTTTAGAGAAGCTTCTGTACGTGCTCTAGCAGCTCCATCCTCCTTCCATCCTATCCCCAGCACACACGCTCGTGCACACACACACAAAGGGAGAAATGAAGCCACGTTGAAGGTAAAGAAATAACAAATTCGACTTTGCTTTAGGAAATCGAAATCCCTCATCTTTCAGGAGGTTCCCTTCCTAGCACGGTCCAAATTCAAGTTCAGAAAACGACTTGGAGCCTGAAGCAAGTGTGGGTGATGTGGGAGAGAGCTAGCTCTGGGAGGTCGGATCTGGCTCACGGCTCCGAGGTGGGGCCATCTAGGGCGTCCTGGCAGTACTGAAAACCCAGCGTGGAGCCCAGAGAACGCAGGCTGCGAAGCAGGGCAGGGAGGCTAAGTAGTCTGGCCCCCCACCGTGATGGAGGCACCCTACTAGCAGCCTGTGCCTTTCAGGGCACGCACAGAGCAGGCTGGGGTGATAGAGTTGTCAGGTGCAAATTTAACAAGGACGAAGTGTCAGCTTCAAATACTTCTGTGCTAAACCTGGACTTTCTGGAACATTTCTTCAAGGGATGAGGTGGAACCCAAAGTGTCCTTACTGCACAGCAGACGGCTCTGGACCTGGGCTGCTTCTGGCTCTTAACGGCCTCACCTTCCCTGAGCCATAGGGTAATGCGTCTATGCACTCTGGACACTTCCTAGTCTCAGAGTCTGGTTCTTCTCCAGCTCGGTGAGCCCAATAAAAACTACATTTGGCAGCCCTACAATGCAAAAGAACCTGTTCAGTAGTAGTTCTGGCTATCCCAAGTCCCCAGAAAACATGTTTCCCACGTGGCTCCCTCCTGACATCCAGGTCTTAACAAGAGTTCTTCGTCTCTGAGCTTCAGTTTTTCTTCCAGAATTGGGTGTCTGGCTTCAGAAATCGTCAAGGGTACAAGTGAAGATCCTAGCCCTCTGCGTGCTAGAGTTTCTTCCCAGCTCTGGCTCCCTCTGGTACCTGGACAGACCTCTACAACTCGCAGGTGGACTCAGTTTGCACTTTCTGGGACTGTGTACACCTCCCATATCCTCAGAGTGTCCCCTTTGGCTCTTAGGAGACCAAGGCTAAGTCTTTACTTGTGAGGATGATATAGACAATAGCAGGGAGGGAATCACAGTACCACCAACCCAGGCTTAGAAGCCAGAGAAGGGACCTGGGCTCCGGGTGGCACGTTCTCTAGACCCTGAGAACTACTCACTCTGTGGAGACAGGAACTGCTGGAGTATGGCTAAGAAGCCTCTCAAGCTCCAGGCTTGAAGCAGGAGATCCGGGTGCTAGGCTTTAAGAATACTGGGTAGACATTCTCCCCAGGGGCTCTTTTTTCTAGGTTTTATTGGAATTTTCTGTACCCCATCCCAATTTAAACCCCCGTGCCCTTCCTTATGTGGCACCGGGAAGGAAAAACTGAACCATAGAGGATCTTAGATTTTTTTCTTCTTCTTCTTTTTTTTTTTAGTTTTGGCTGGGGCAGGGCATGAACCCCCCCACCCCCAGTATATGAGGCTGGTGCCCTATTCCTTGAACCACAGGTGCAGCCCCTGAGATTTCCTATTTGAATTAGGTGATTGGCTTCAGAGTTGTCAAAGTTTCTTACCCACCCAGATCACCATTCACTCCAGTCTGTCCCTGGGATTCACCCTGCTAACCACGCAGTACCTAGGGGGTGTCTTACTGCTTTTCCAGTAAGAAGTCCAAGGTGGAGTAGGGGATAGAGGTGACCTCCACAGAGTAGCTAATTGTCTAGGTGTATGGATGTGGGGGAGGTTGGGGAGAGAATGACTCTGTGTGTGGGTATAGGTATTTTTGCTTGGGGTCTGCAGTATTTGGATATGTCTAGGCAGTCATATGGCTGAAGCTCTTGGGGCTCAGGGTATCAAGGAAATTTATTTGCAGAACTCCCAAATCACCTGAGCCCTGCAGTTCCTGTTCCCCAGACTGAAACATGGGTAGTCCCTATATTTCATCTTGTAGCCAGGATACCTCTGGGAGAACATAGCATTTTATTTTTTTAATAGCTAAATAATATTTTTTAATTTATAACTAAGTGTTAAATAGTGTCCTACAAATAACATGATATAAAACTATCAGTGTCCCCAACACATTCTGATTGCACTATGACACATCCAATGCCCAAAATTCCCACACATCTTTTTTTAAATTAAATCATAACTATGTACATTGATGCATTTATGGGGTTCAGTGTACTGATTTGATATACAATGTGAAATCCTTACATTAAACTGATGAACACATCCATCACAATTGTATTCTTTTCTAATAGTTTTGAAATGTACCACTGTATCATGCACATTAGGTGGTCCCCCTAAATACCATCCCTCCTCCTGCCTCTACCCTCCCCTCCCCTCTGCTCTCTCTCCTCTTCCCTTCTACTTTCTATAGTTATGTTTTTACCATTCATATTAATGTGTAGGTACTTATATATTGATTTCATAGTAGTATTGAGTACATTAGATACTTTTCCCCCCATTCTTGAGATACTTTGCTAAGAAGAATGTGTTCCAGCTCCATACACATAAATATAAAAGATGTGAAGTCTCCATCTTTTTATGTCTGCATAGTATTCCATGGTGTACATATACCACAATTTGTTAATCCATTCATGGGTAGTTGGGCACTTGGACTGTTTTAATGTCTTGGCTATTATGAATTGGGCTGCAATAAACATTCTGGTGCAAATGTCTTTGTTGTAAAATGATTTTTGATCATCTGGGTATATATACCTAGTAGAGGCATTGTAGGATTGAATGGTAGGTCTCCTTTTACTTCCTTGAGTGTTTGCCAAACTTCTTTCCAAAAAGGTCATATTAGCTTACATTCCCACCAGAAGTGTACAAGTGTTCTCTTCTCTCTGCATCCACACCAATATCTGTAGTTTGAGGATTTTGTTATGTGGGCTAATCTTACTGGAGTTAGATGATATTTCAAAGTGGTTTTGATTTGCATTTCTCTGATGATTAAAAGATGATGAGCATTTTTTCATGTGTTTATACGCCATGTGCCTGTCTTCTTCAGAGATGTTTCTGTTCAAGTCTCTTGCCCACATAGAAATGAGGTTATTTTTTCTTTTCTTATTGAGTAGTCTGAAAAATCTTCTCCCATTCTGAAGGTTGTCTGTTTACTCTACTTACTGTGCTCTTGGCTATGCAAAAGCTTTTTAGTTTGATCAGGTCCCAGTAAGATATTTTTGGTGTTGCTTCAATTGCCAGGGGGTCCTCCTCATAAAGTATTCTTCCAGGTCAATTTCTTCAAGTGTTTTCCCTGCACTCTCTTCTAGAATTTTTTTTTCTTCTTCTAGTATTTTTATAGTATCGTGTCTTAAGTTTAAATCTTTTATCCAGTGAGAATCAATTTTTGTTAATGGTGAAAGGTGGGGGTCCAGTTTCAGTCTTCTACAGGTTGCCAGCCAGTTTACTCAGAACCATTTATTAAATAGGGAGTCTTTCCCCCATTAAATGTTTTTGATAGGCTTGTTGAAAATCAAATGATGATAAGTGGCTGGGTTCATCTCTTGGTTCTCTCTTCTGTTCCCTAAATCTGCATCTCAGTTTTTGTGCCAATACCATGCTGTTTTGATCACTATAGATTTATAGTAAAGCCTTAAGTCTGGTAACATGATACCTCCTGATTTGTTTTCATTTCTGAGTAATGTATTGGCTATTTGAGTTTTTCTCTGATTCCATATAAAATGTATTATTTTTTTCAAGCTCTTTAAAGATGACAATCGTGCTTCAATCAGGATTGCATTAAATCTGTAGATTGCTTTGAGTAGTATGGCCATTTTAACAATGTTGATTCTTCCCAGGCATGAGTATGGTATGTTTTTCCATTTGTTAACATCTTCAGCTATTTCTTTTCTCAGAGTTTCATAATTCTCTTTATGGAGATCTTCACATACTTTGTTAGGTAAATTCCCAGCTATTTTATCTTCTTTGGCACTACTGTAAAAGGAATAGAGTCCTTGACTTTATTTTCAATTTGATTATTGTTGGTGTATGTAAAAGCTACTGATTTATAAGTATTGATTTTGTATGCTGAAATGCTGCTGTACTCCTTGATCACTTCTAAGAGTTCTGTAGCTGAGTCCTTGGGGTTTTCCAGGTGTAGTATCATATCATCAGTGAACAGTGAGAGTTTGCTCCCTCTCCTCCTTGGCTGCCTTCTCTGATTGCGATGGCTAAGAATTCCATTACCATGTTGAATAGCAGTGGAGACAGTGGGCATCCTTGTCTAGTTCCAGATCTGAGTGGAAATGTTTTCAATTTTACTCCATTCAATATGATATTGGCTGTCGGTTTGCTGTATATAGCCTCTATCGGTTTAAGAAATGTCCCTTCTATGCCTATTTGCTTAAGTGTTCCGATCATGAAAGATGCTGGATATTATCAAAAGCTTTTTCTGCATCAATTGAGAGAATCCTATGGCCTTTGTTTTTCATTTTATTTATGTGATGTATTATATTTATAGATTTGTGTATGTTGAACCAACCTGTAACCCTGGAATAAAGACAACTTGATCATGGTGTATATATATTTTTTGATGTGCTGTTGAATTCTGTTTGCTGTGATCTTATTGAATATTTTTGCATTGATATCCATTGATGATATTGGTCTATAATTTTCTTTCTTTGTTGGATCCTTTTCTGGTTTGGTGATTATGGTGATATTTGCTTAATAGAATGTGTTGGGATGTATTCCTTTTTTTTTTCTATGCTTTGGAAAATGTTGTACAATATAGGTACTAGTTCCTCTATAACGGTTTGATAGAATTTGGATATGAAGCCATCTGGTCCTAGACTTTTCTTTTTTGGGAGATTTCATATATTTGATGTCATGCTTGATATAGGTCTATTCAGAACTTCTTTTATTTATTTATTTTATGAGACAGATTCTCACATGTTGCCCTTTGGTAGTAGTGTTGTGGCATCATAGCTCACAGCAACCTCAAACTCTTGGGCTTAAGCGATTCTCTTGCCTCAGCTTCTCAAGTAGCTGGGACTATAGGCACCCACCCCAACACCTGGATATTTTGTTGTTGTTGTTGCAGTTGTCATTGTTGTTTGACAGGCCCAGGCCTGGTTCAAACCCATCATCCCTGGTGTATGTGGCCAGCACCTTAATTGTTGAGCTATGGGCACTGAGCCCAGAATATCTAATTCTTTCTCACGGAGTCAAGGATGGTGGTGTGCTTGTAGGTATTTGCCCATCTCATCAAGGTTTTTATATTTCTGAAAAGTTTTTTTTGTAATAATCATTGAGGACTTTTTGTATTTCTGAGGTGCCTGTTGTTATTTCTCCTTTATTGTTTCTGATAGACTATATTAGAGATTTTACTTTTCTGTTTCTGGTTAGGTTGGCCAAAGTTTTATCAATTTTGTTTATTGTTTCAAAAAACCAATTTTTTGTTTCTTTGATCTTCTGAATGATTCTTTTTTTTCAATTTCATTTCATTCTGCCCTAATTTTGGTCATTTCTTTTGGTTTGGGGTTGCAATATTCTTCCTTTCCTGTTGCTTGAGATGACCTATTAAGTTGTTGGCTTCCTCTCTTTCTGTTTTCTTGATTTAGGCTTCCAATGCTATGAATTTTCCTCTTAGGACTGCCTTTGCAGTATCCCAGAGGTTTAATGATTTGTGTCTTCATTATCATTTTGCCCCCCAAATTTGGTGATCTCCTTCTTAATCTTGTCTTTGACCTAGCTATCATTCAGCATAAGATTATTTAGTTTTCATGACTTTGTTTGAGCATGAAAATTCCTATTGCTGTTGAGTTCAACTTTTATTCCATGATGGTCCAAGAAGATACAAGGAATAATTTCTATTCCTTTAAATTTGCTGAGGTTAGACTTGTGTCCTAAGATATGATCAACTTTGGAGGATGATCCGTGGGCTGATAAGAAGAATGTATATTCAGTTTTATTAGGATGAAATGTTCTGTAGAGATCTGTTAAGTCCATTTGTTGTAGAGTCAAGTTTAAGTCTAATATCTCTTTGTTTAGTTCCTTCTTAGAGGATCTATCCAAAACTGTCAAAGGGGTGTTAAGATCTCCAATTATTATAGTGCAAGAAGATATCAAGTTGTTCATATCCATTAAGATTTGCTTTATGAATTGAGGAGCATTCTGGTAGGGTGCACAAATGTTAATTATCATAATCTCTTCATGTTGGGTGTTTCCCTTAACAAATATGTAGTGACCATCCTTAACTTTCTTTATCTTTGTTGGTTTAAAGCCAATTGTATCTGCAAATAAAATTGCAACCCCTGGTTTTTTTCTGATTTCTATTTGCCTGTATTATAGATGTCCATCCCTTCACCCTGAGTTTATAAGTCCTTTAAGGTAAGATGAGATTCTTGTATTCAGCAGATATCTGGTCTGAGTTTATGTATCCAGTCAGCCAACCTATGCCTCTTTAGAGGACAATTTAAATTATTCACATTAACTGAGAGAATTGATAAGCCTGGTAGTGTTTTGGCTAACATGTTTTTTGAATGTCCAGTAAACATTTTTAATCCTTTCACCACTGTGTAAGTTGGGTTTTGTTCAAAAATTTCTGAGTGAGCTTACTTTGGTAGTAGAACATTGTTCTGATCATTGTGGAGAATGGGTCTGAGAATATCCAGGAAAGCTGGTTTAGTTATGGCAAATTTCTTCAACATGCGTATGTCATTAAAGTATTTGATTTCTCCATCACAAATGAAACTCAGTTTAGCTGGATACAGGATCCTAGGCTGTAAGTTGTTTTATTTTAGGAGCTTGAAGGTTGATGACCATCCTTTTCTTGCTTGAAACATTTAGGCTGAGAGATCTGCAGTCATTCTGATATTTCTGCCTTGTAGGTAATGCTTTTCTTATGTCTGGCTGCTTGCAGAATTTTCTTGTTCATGTTAACTTTGGCAAAGTTAATTACAATGTGTCTAGGAGATGCTTTATATATACTGAGTCTTGCAGGGATTCTGAAACTATGTACTATCTGAATTTCTGTATCTCTTGCCATGTTTGGGAAATTCTCCTTCATTATATCTTGATATAGGGGATCTGTGCCTTTAGGATCATCCTCTTCAGGAATTCCTATCAGATGAATGTTTGCTCCTTTGGAGTGGTCTCACAACTCTCTCAGGGAATGATTCATTTTTGCTCTCTACTTCTCTGCCTCTTTGAGCATTTGGAAGTGTTCAAAAACTGGGTGTCTTCAGGGTCAAATAGGGAGAAATGGCAATGGAGCCAGGCTGTGGGTTAGTGATTTCTGAAGGGGTGGAGGTATGAAGCAGCTGATCACTGTGGCCCATCTTTGGGAAAACATCTGGGAACTACAGTCTAGCCTCAAGCCTCAGCTTACTTGAAGCTTGAGATACTCAAAGCCTCCTGTACAGCAGCCTCACTCAGAAATTATTTTGATCTCAGCATTTAGCCATCTTCCATCATGTCTCTGACAATGATGAGTGGGCTTCTGATTAAGCACTCAAGCCCACCTGTGCTGCTGCATCAGGTTACCAAGACTGCCCAGTTAGATACCTTCAACTTCCAGAGTTGCTTTATGCAGGGTGTCTTTGCCCATTTCTCTGAGATCTTATTTATTCACTGGACCTATAACCCAAGGGGAAAGGTGTTATATACCTTCTGGGTGCATGGACCCCAGGTACAGCTAGAGGGTCATCTTGCCCAGGCAGTTTACTTTGCCATCCCTACCAAGGAGGATGCTGAAGGCCTGGCCCAGATGTTCCAGGGGTTTAAGAAGTTTAACCCAGCATGGGAAAGAGTCTGTATTATCCTGGTGGATCCCTACTTTCTACTCCTGCCAACCCTAGCCATGGAGTTCCCCACAGCTGAGATCCTGCTCTCAGCCTTCCACATTTGTAAGTTCCTCCAGGGCAAGTTCTATCAACTACCTCTTGATCGGCCTGTGGAAAGGGTGCTCCTGACTTCACTGCAGAGCATCATGTGCTCAGCCATAGCAGGCAACCTGAGAAAGCTGTATGCACTCATGAGCAACTGCATCCCCCAGCCAACCTGCCTGAGCTCCATGCACAATGGCTGCTCAATGACTGCATCTGGCTGGCCCACTGCCAGAGAAGCCAAGCCAAGAGCAGCCACTACTTCCACATCCTCGAAGTCACCACCTGTGTCCTCAGCCAATTCTTTGTCACCACCCCATCTGAGAAACTGGGCTTAGCCTCTTTGGTCCGATACATGCAGCAGAACTCTGGAGACAAGGGAAGATTTAATGTGGGACTGAGTCCCCAGGACAGTCTTACCCCTTCAGACACCAGCTCTGAGAGCCCCCCAAATGGAGCAGTTAGTAGAATCTCTCATCCAGCACTCCCTCAATGCCATCTGCACAGAGCCAGCAGCCCAGCTCTGCCTAAGCAAGCTTGCTATGGTCCAGAAATCCACACATCTCATTGGCTCTGGCTCAGAAAAGATGAATACACAGATCCTGGAAGACACTCACAAGGTGCAACCCCAGCCCCTAGCCAGCTTCAGCTGCTATTTTACCCAAGTGTTCCACCTGCCCCCTGCTGCCACATCCTAGTTCAGTGCCTGCCACCAGGTGCCTGCCACCAGGTGCTTCAGTCCAACATGCTACCTGCTCAATGGGTGACAGGTTGTGCCACCAGTTTAGACAGCATCCTGGGCAGCAAGTAGAATGAGACTCTGGACAAGCACTTGGCAGTGACTCACCTCACCGAGAAGGTGTGTTGGTTTTTGCAGCACTGCAGCAAGGAGGAGTTCAAACAGAGGTACGGTACCCTGCAGGAACTGGTTAACAGCTGGATCAGCCCTTATAAGCAGGTCCAACTCTGATTACTCTCCACACCCAGAGGTGCACATGCATGTGTACACACATCCACCCTTACACACACACTCACACTAGCGTATTTCTGTGGGTCCTCTTTTCAGAATAATAATGATGAAGGGTCTTCTAATCTACAATAGCCTGCTACCTAGAAGATGCCTAGCTCCCTAAGACAGAAATCAGTAAATCTTTTCTGTAAATGGTCCCTAACCAAGCAATTCCTGGTCTAAGGTAAGAGATTGGGTGGTGAGATTGAGGGCTGGGGGCTTGGCGACAGCTGCTTCAGTCATAAGATAACCCATCTTCCTTGAGTGAGCTGGCCTGGGAGCCTTCCCACAAAGGAAGAGGACCCTTTTGGGAGTTTGGGGAGTTGGCTCAGCCAGGCTCCCAGCATTCTCTCCCCTCCCCCATCCTGCAGTCAATAAAATTGAATGTTGCACATTCAAAAAAAAAAAAAAACTTTGTCTTCAACTTCAGAGATCCTTTCTTCTGCCTGCTCCACTCTATTACTGAAGGATTCTACTGTATTACAAAGCTCCTTGAATAATTTCTCATTTCCTTAAGCTCTACAGTTTCTTTTCTCATTGTTCAAATACTTGGAGATTTTGTCTTTGAATTTTTTGATTTCTTGTGACACCTGTTGAATTACTCTTTGGATTTCAATTTCTCACTTTTCTTCTATTCCAACTCTCTCTCTGTGTATGTAAGGGTGGATTTCAGATCTTATTTGGCATCCATATTCCCAATTCTATTTCTGACAGGTTAGCCATTTTCCTATGAATGGCATCTTTGGTTTTATCTCTTTTGTCATTCCTTGGGGGAGTTGATCTACTCTGATTATTTGTGTTGCCAGAGTTCTTCCTCTGGTTCTGCCCCATGATTATTTTCTGCAGTGTGGCTAAAGTGGTAAGGTAAGTTTGGACTGGGGGACCCAGGAAGTAGAGTTAATCTGCCCTAAGCCAATGAGCTGGGGCTTGTGACTGTGAGTTTTCCCCTAAAGCCTTACAATGGTCCCTTTCAGAGCTGTATCCTAAGACTTCGAAGACCTGCTTAGTAAGAGAGCACAAGATGGCTCTGACCTGAAATCAGCCACCTCTATCCAATCTTAAGGAGTAGAGGTATTAGGTTGGAATCTCATCTGGGGAGAGATATAAGTATCTGTGTTACCCCTACCACCAACAGCTGGTGAAGGAAATTTAGTCCTTTCCCATTTTAAACCAACTGGCACTCCACCTTGGAGGGACTTTGGGCGGACAGCCCAGGCCTAGAGTTCTAAACAAAGTGACCCTGACAGTAAAATCACTGCTCAATAGGGAGAGCTCAAAAGGTCTCCAATATCCTGATGGCGGAAATCCACAGACAGTTCCAACCAGCATACACAATTGGATGGAGCCTGGTGCCCTCCAGTGGGCCACAAATTCAGGAAAGATCACTAGCCACAGTGAGGACAAAGGCATCAACACCTCTACCCTTGTAAGTCGAACTGGGCCTCAGTTTATCCACCCTTAAAAGTTGAAACTTGGCATCAGTGGCCAGTCCTGGGAAAGTCTAAACTGGTCACCAGCGGCTCCACCCTTTAAAGTCTAACTTGGGTGTCAGTAGCTCAGCCCTTTAAAGTCCATATCAGGTGTCAGCTCCCAGCCATTTAAAGTCCAAGCCAGGCACCCACAGCCTTGGAAGTACAAACCGGGTGCACCCAACTCTGCCCTTGAAAGTCCAAACCAGGTACCAGCACCTGTGCCCTTGGAAGTCCAAACCGGGCACCCTTAACTAAGCCTTTAAAATTCCAAACTGGGCGCTAGCGGCTCTGCCCTTGGAAGTCTAAACTGGTTGTCAGTGGCTCCACCCCCAAAATTCACAATGAGGGCGAGCTCATTGGCCGCAGGCAGCCTTAACCTGGTGTCAGAGGCTTTGCTCTTGAAAGTCAGAAGGGGTTAGGGGGGCTGTGCCTCCACCTGCAGGGTAATGTCTCTTGTGTTTCTCTCTCCCAAAGTCCCTCTCTTACTGTGCCCCACTGCCTCCACTCAAGTCACTGTTTCCACACTTCTATCCATACAATGCCCAGATCTCCTAGGGAATGGCCACACCCTCTGGGTTCTGCATGGGGTAGACATTCAGACTGCCTGGCAAGAAAGGGAAGGGTGTACTAAAAATTCAGTATTGCAGGTTTGTTCAGTATTTGTTCACTTTTATGCTGGGCAGGATGATCCCTAGGCTCACAGGTGGGACCTCTCTGGGGGAGGATGCCCAGTATTTTGTGGCTGTCACCTGTTGGGTAAAATGAGAGGTCTTTTGTCTCTTGTTTGCTTTCAAAGAGTCTTCAGCCAGCCTCCTGCTTGGGGGAGGGGTCTCTCATCCTCACGTTGCTGGGCTTCGTACCTGGTATTTGTTCTCTAGGATCCTCTTTCTTGGAGTTGCAGGTTGCTACAGCCACGATGATGTGTACATGTCTATCTTCTTTCCTATCTCAGCTCCCCTCCTTCAGTTTCAGAGGCCAAGTCTGTCCAGAATCTCTCCTTATGGTCGGGAGCCTCTGGCTAAACTTGCTTCTCAATGGCCATCTTCTTTCTTCTCCCACTCTAGCATTTTCTTTTTTTTTTTTTTTCCTTTGAGACAGAGTGTCACTCTGTTGCCCATGCTAGAGTGCCGTGGCATCAGCCTAGCTCACAGCAACCTCAGATTCCTGGGTTCAACTAATACTCCTGCTTCAACCTCCCTATTAGCTGGGACTATGGGTGCCTGCCACAAAGCCTGGCTAGTTTCTCTATTTTT
>NW_003852541.1:4859047-4879160 GCF_000181295.1 Otolemur garnettii | reverse complement strand
GCCTTAGCCGCTTGAGCCACAGGCGCCGAGCCAGTTTCTCTATTTTTAGTAGAGAAAGGGTATTGCTCTTGCTCAGGCTGGTCTGCAGCCCCTGAACTTAAGGGATGCTCCTGCTTCAGCCTCCCAGAATGCTAGGATTACAGGCGTGAGCTGCTGTTTCCTGGCCAGAATCCAGCATATTCTATAGTGAGATAGGCCCATGTACTCTCCTCAGGGTAAAGAGTACAGGGAAGCCCCAGAAACCAGATGCAGGGACCCAAGCACTGGCTAGGATAGGAGAAGCAGGGGTGGATACCCCCAGCTCCGCACCATAGTTTCTTCACTCACAGGGATGGATGGTATGGACACCCCGTGACGAAAGAAGTCAGATCATCTCACTCATCTCCAGAGGACAGAACTGACCCTGGATGAAGCTACCTGTCTCAGCTGTGGTGGACAAACTGCTCAGGACCCAGATTTCTGATTCTCACCACCACCTCCCCTTCCAACTTTATAAATGCCTCTGCTTTTTTGCTAGGCTCCTTAGACACCAACTGGAATTCTGATTGTTATAGAATCCAACACTATTGGGCACCTACCTAGTGACAAGTGGGGAGCCACATGCTGGAGATTCATTTTGGTTCCAAGAAACTCCTGCCAGGCACCAGTACAACTGGGACAAGAGGACCAAGTGAGCTCAGATCAAACTTCTAGAGGAAATCCTCTCCCCCTCCTCTTTGGAGACTTGCCCCACTCTGCTGAGTTCCTCTTCTGAGTGCATCTGCAGGTTACCACTGAGTTGTGTTTATGTACATAGGATGGGGGGGAAGGAATATCAGGGTTGTAGGAGCCCCAGCCCAGCAGGCACCTGCAGAAACCGTTGGCTAAAGGGCTCTGACACAGAACCTCCTGCTATACACTGGCTGCCAGGCAGGGGATTTAGTAGCCACACCTCCTCCACAGCTGCGACTCACTCTGCAGATCTACAGCAGATCTAATCATTACTCTCTTTGCCAAATACCCAGCTAAGCTAGGTGCCCCCATCTGGCCTAAGTATCTATCCCATCTCGGGGACACCAGGTATCAGCTGCAAACCAATGGGAACCCCTCAGCCTCAAGCACCTCCACGGTGGCCTCTGGCAGAACCCTGGATGCTCCCACAGTCTCACCTCCACACAGCTTGTAATTAGGGAGCCTCTGGTCCCCATCTCCTGGCTGCTTCTTCTTCAAGGCTATGCAGAGAAGCCCAGGCATCCCTTCCTTCCATCTAGGGACCACTTGGGGGTGAGGCAAGCCCATCAGAGCCCAGGGGAAGTCTTGAGTTGGGGGTGGGAGAGACAGTGGTGCTGCTGGCAGGAGAATCCTGAGGGAGTTAGGAGAGAGCTCCTTTGGTGAACTATATCTTCCTTTTTACCTTATTAACCAAGCCAAACCAAAACAAAAAGCTACTTCAGAAACCATCCCCCCTTAAGAATTCAGTGTCCAAAAATGAAAATTTCCTTTGGTCACAATTTGTAAACCCAAGGGGATATCTCTCCCCTAACATCCCTCTCCCCTAAGTCTCCTCCTCTAACCCCTCCATACCCACTAACTCTAACACCACCACCCCAAGTCCCTATCCCTAACCCCAATCCACCTTCTCCTCAGATTGTTCCAGGGCCTGATATTTTGTTTTGCAGGGGTGACACAGAGCACCCATAGGTCAAACATTTAGTTAAGTGGGCTGGGAGGTCTTTCTGATCCTGTTTAGGTTCTAGAAGATCTGGCTGTCCCTGTCATATGGGCCTGGAATATATAACTCATCACAACTCTGTTCTACTGCCTGGCATTTGGGCTGAATCTCCTGATACTTGTTTAGGAGACTCTAAAGACCTGGGGCAGGAGCACTGTGCAAGCAACTGCTGTCCTCCCCAAAGTGGAACATGGAGGTGCCCAACTTGTGCCTGAGCCAATTCGGGCCCAGTACACCCTGTAGGGTGCAGCCTCCTGCCCTATCTCCAGAAATTCACTGTAGGCTGCACTTCTCTCCAGTTTATCAGCCCTCTTTCCTGAGCCCATGTACCTGCAGAGACTAGAGCCAAGACATGGGCTGGATTAACCTTCTTGGCTGAGTCAAGTGTCCAAGGCAAATTTTTATTTTATCTCAAGAGGAGGTGGCTTCTTCTGGAAGTCAGCAGGATACCTATTTATAAATACATACATATAAATATATGTATATATTTACGTATGTCTATAACTATATGTATATGCCTATACTTATATGCATATGTATGTACATATAAATGTATATTTCTATGTATGTGCATATAAATATATGCACATATTTATATACACGTAAACGTATGCTTATATTTATACACATATAAACATATAGTAGTAATAATTGTAATATACCTGCAGTGTCCCAAGTCTGCTCCTTTCCCAACCTGCGAGAGGAGGAAAATCAGTGGCCTTGATGTCAGAATCTTGGCAGAAAACAGAAGAGAACTGAACCCAAGGCTACAGTGGGATCTGGGGTTCAGTAAGAAGTTGGGAAGGCTGTGGAGTGATGCTGTAACAGAGCCCACGTTCTCGCAGGATAGAGGGGCTGTGAGGCTGCTGATCCTGCTGTAGGAAGCAGGACTTGAGTCCTCTTGAGATCCTAATGGCAGCTGCAGCCTTCCACCCCTGATGTGCTGGCATTATTTGATGACCCTTAAACCATTCAACCTGCTGAGGGTAAGGAATGAAAATTGTTGCTGTGCTCAGGATTGACAGGGTAAGGTCCCAGCAGGGTCAGTGGGACCCAGAGGCTTGGGATTGTAGAAGCAGTTCAGTGGACTGTGGGTCTTAACTCTAATTTTAAAGAAGAGGTGGTAGATAAATTGGGGCCCAGTAAGGGCTTAAATTGAGACTCTGCTAAACAGAGACCACAAAGTCCAGGAGCATAGACATGACCCCCACCACCCTCCTCAGGAAAGGCTAGTCATATGAGGAAAAGAGGAGGCAGGACAAGGAGCTGGACCTTCGAATCTCTTCTTTTAATTTGTTTATTTATTTATTTGAGACACAATCTCAGTCTGTCAACCAGGATAGAGTGTGTGATGTCAGCCTAGCTCACTGCAGCCTTAAACACCTGGGAGATGCCTTAACTTCTCAAGTAGGTGGGACTACCGGTGCCCACCATGAGGCAGGCTGCAGGCTAATTTTCCTATTTTTAGTACTGGGTCTCTCACTCTTGGCTGATTTCTAACTCCTCAGCCCCAAGGATCCTGCTGTGTTGGCCTCCTGGAGTGCTAGGATTATAAGCAGGAGCCAGGAAGCCCCAGGAATCTCTTGGGTTTTTTTTTGTTGTTGTTTGTTTTTTTGGCCAGGGCTGGGTTTCCTTACTTCTTTGAGTCAAAGGTGTGGCCCAAATCTCTTGTTTTTAAAGGGACCCATGTCTAATGGCTTTTTCTTCTTAGATGCTTAGATCTGAGTAAGGGCAGAGTTCTTCTTGAAGTTTTTTGTTTTGTTTTGGTGAGGTTTGTTTGTTTGTTTGTTTTCTAATCTCTTCTCAAACCACATGCCCTGGTGGAAACTGTGGCCTTCTAATTTTAAGATTGTTTTCTCTTAAGCACCAAAGGAGGCAAAAAAAACTTTAAACTTTCTCTGTTGCATCCCTTATAAAGACAGGATTTATTCTGTAAAATTTGGAAGGCAGCATTAGAAGGCCACTTATGGCCTTAATGCCGCAAGTTCCCCACACTCACCTCCTAGGAGCTTTTCAGAGCCAGGACCCAGCCCCCCATCCCTACATATCTCTGACTCAGTTGGGCCTACTCCCTCCTCACACACAGAAATATGGCTGAACTTGGACTCCCATCTGTTCAGGGGATAGAAATCAAAGGCCATCTGGGGCTTCCCTTATTGCAGAGGGAATGGCCCAGGAGAAAAAAAATGGCAAAAATATTTTCTGACTCCCCAACTTTTGGGGAACAGAAACCTGAATCCTTGCCTCAGGCCAGTGGTCAGCAAGGGCAGGTAATGGCTCATTCTTTGTACTATGGGAGATACTTCTAGAATTGTCTGGGTGGAGTTCCATCAGATCCTCTTAACTGGAGATGGGATTAATCTGGGTGGAGGTCACAAGACAATTGCAGAAGATACAGTATTGCCTTGGCCCAAAATGAGATTATAGGATTAGAACTTTTAAAAGCTCTGAGATTCTGTTCAGAAGGAGGAATTGGGATTTGAGACTATTGCTGCCATTTTCCCCCTTTGCAGGCAAAGTAATAAACCTCTTTCCTCCTAAAACCGCTTTTTCTGCCCCTCTTTTTCTGATGTGGCTTTGGCAGCAGGTTGGGCTCAGACCCTGAGAGACCAGCCTTTTTCTCTCTCCCCGCATCTTGGGTTTTGTTGTTGCTGCTGTTGTTGTTGTTTTCTGTACTATTACTTTTCTCTCCTTCCTTTGACCAGGCTCACTTTGACAATCACTTCCCCTACATTTATCCTTGAAACTTAGGTGAACTTGGTTCAGTTCTATGGCAGCCCTAGACCAGACAGGAGGCTGGATGGCTACCATGAACAGCCTTTCCCCCAAATACCTCATCTTTTTACAAGTTGGAGGGAAGCGAGGGGGCCCACACCGCTTGTTATTATAAGACATCTCAGGAAATAGGAAGAGAATAAAGGAGCCTTTTGTGCCTGGGGCATCTGGTCTAGCCAAAGGAGATGGACAGTGTCCTTGCTTTAGGTGCCATGGCTTCTCCAATGGCACAGAGGGGCTTGTGAAGGCAGGCCTGGTCCCAGACTGGCTACAACAACCTGTGGCCTTCCTCTTCTTCCTGGGGGTAACTACCTTTGGGTGCATATCTTGAACATTTCCTTGCTTCTGGACCTGGGGAAGAAGAAGAGGCTGCAGGGTATACGCAGCCTATGACTTACCTGAGTGGGGAAAGTTGAGCAAGAGGGACCCAAGTGCCACCTCAACTGGGACCACCTTCCTCCTCCCTCCCAACACTGTGCCATTCTTAGAAACTGTGCTGGTCATTGCCTGGTGTCCTCAGCTGAAATCCTTCCCTCCACACATGTTCCCCATAGGCCACTTCTCTTGGGAGCTTTACTGGCTTTACTTGGGTGTTTCTTGCTGCATAGTTCCTAGTGGTGACTCCCAGGATCCTTTTTCTCATGATCTCTGAGGCTGCTTCCTGGACCCTGATATAGTGTGAGAAAGCTCCAAATGAGATGGGTGCCAGCTGTCTCATCACCCCCATAAGATGGATGCTGGTTGCCTCACAACGTCTCATACCACCCCCCGGGTAGGAGGAAGGGAAAAACAGCCAAGGCAACATAGTGAGATCCTGTCTCAAGATAATAAAAATGGCAAAAATGGGCATCTTTGTCTTATTCCTGATCTTAGAGGAAAAGCATTCAGTCTTTTGCCATTGAGTATGATGTCACTGTAGGTTTTTCATATATGACCTTTAACATGTTGAGAACATTCTCTTGTATTTCCAGTATCTTAGGTGTTTTACTTGTGGAAATATATTGGATTTTGTCAATTGGTTTTACTACATTAGTTTAGATGATTATGTGGGGTTTCTTCCCCCTTCATTCTATTAATGTGACATATTACATTGTTTGATATTTGTATGTTGAACCATACTTGCATTTCTGGAATAAATCCCTCTGGTCATGGTATTTTTATTAAGCAGTTGAATTCAGTTTGCTAGTATCTTGCTCAATATTTTTTTTTCCTTTTTTTTTTCTTTGAGACAAAGTCTCACTATGTTGCCTTTGGTAGAGTGTTGTGGCATCATAGCTCACAGCAACCTCAAACTCTTGAGCTTAAGAGATTCTCTTGCCTCAGCCTCCCAAGTAGCTGGGACTACAGGCACCCACCACAACACCTGGCTATTTTTTGTTGTTGTCATTGTTGTTTGGCAGTCCCTAGACTAGGTTCGAACCTGCCATCCCCAGTGTATGTGGCCAGAGCCCTAGCCACTGAGCTACAAGCATGGAGCCTTGTTCAGTATTTTTGAACATCCCCACATTGATAAGGGATGTTGGTCTGCTTTTATTTTGCTTTGTCTATTAACACATGTTCTCAAATGGTATATAATTACATTTACAACTTATTGTCTGCTCTATACCTATCATAAGAGTTTTCCAGGGCAATAATTTGCTTCGTTCAGTGATGTATTTCAAACCACTTATCATAGTGCTTGGCACATACAAGCTGCTCATTACTCTTCTGTTGAATAGAGCTATTCTTGGCTATTATCTCGCGCTCTCCCCTCATTTACTCAGATACCAAGCTATAAGACAACGCCCTAGTCCCTTCTCGAATAACCGGAAGGGCCCTCACTTGGGTTCTGGGCACTTGGCAGCTCAGTCTCCACTCTGCCTCAGCCTACCAATCGGAGAACGACACTTCCCAGAATGCTTTGATTCCCACGTGGACTACATATCCCAGAGGCACGTGCGGCCACCGGCCCCGCCCCTTCTGGTGTTTGCTAGCAGGTGAGGGGCTCCAGAGCCTGAAGTTAGCCCCGACTTCGTCCGGGGGAGACCTGCCGCGAGATTGGTGCGCGGCGGAGGCGATCGTGACCTTCTCCCCTGTGAGCTCGGCCGCAGGAGGGGCGGCCTGCGGGAACCCCCGAGCCAGGAGAGGTGAGCGGCGGAGGCGGAGGGGGCGGCAGACCGGGCCTTGGGAGGATGCGGCGCCGGGGCGAGGGGACAGACCCTCGGCCGCAAGGGACCCCGAGGGACCTTTATGGGCTCGGGCGGGCACCTCCACGTCTGTCACCGGTCCCCACCAGCCGCCCGATGACTCTCCCCGGACTCGTCATGTCGGGTCCTTGGTCCTCAGCAGTCCCAGGCCCACCCTCCCTGCTGCTTCCTGCTGGCCGCTCACCGCGGGTTCCCGCCGGGCACTTCGGGCCCTGGGCTGACGACCTGGCGCGGGCGATGTACCAGTGCGGGCGCTGGACGTGCCTTCCGGGGAAGTGAGACGCTAGCGTTTCCCGTGGCGGGACCGGAACGGAGACCCAAGACTTTGGCTTCTGTGCGTGTTCCTCAAGTCAACCTCTTTTCCGCCTTAGGAAAACTAGCATTTTCCTTTTTTGAGGTAATTTTCTATTGATGTCTGGGATTTGATTCCTTGACGGAGGGAGCGGAATCAGGTGGGAAAGGCTCGAGGTGGAGGCAAGTTCCCACTTCGTCCTGGGCTTCCTGATCTATAATATGGGGGTGCCGGCAATGCTAGCTGGCTCTGTAAGACTTTATGTTGGCCAGGGCTCAGGGGGTCGCTGTTGCTGATAGAGTTCAGTGTCTTGCTCAGTGTCCTGCTCTGAGTCCTGTTCTCTGGACTCTGAACCGCAGGAGTTAGGACCTTCACCAGGATCCCCGTCTCGTGCTGTGCGGGCTCCTAGCTCTTTCTCCCCCCCCCACCCCGAGGGCACTTGGGGTCATTGTCAGGTGGTATAAGGATTCCAGAGCTGCTGACTCTGAGGGGTGGAAAACAGAAGGGGCTTCCTCCTGGCTCCCCTTTTCTTCTCTCAGATCCGCCTTCTGGAGACTGCACCCATGCTCAGGGGAAGAACCCAGGAGGAGGACATGGCTACTGAACAAAGGGAAGCAAGGTCTCAGGTGAGCTCATTGCCATCTCTGTTCTTAGTGGATGGATTTTTTTTATTTTTTAAAACCTTCTAACTGAAGTTCTCTACCCAATACAGTCATTACCAGGTTTTGGGGCACAGTGGTCCTTTTACCTTGGAGGAGTTGGTCCACTCTCCTGGATGGTGGATTCTTGAGGAATGCTTCCCTCCACTCCCATTTCATGCCTAGTGTACTTTTCTTTTCCTGATAGACATAATTTTCTTCACTAATCTCAATCCACTGTGTGATTACTGATTTGAGAGGTAAAGTGCCATAAGTCTTTATGTCCCTAGCATCACAGCAATCATGCACACCTGGGAAAAACCCTTTCTGGCCTTGCTGCCATCATTCATCCATGTCTTCTCTTGCTACCGTTGGTGAGAATGCTTTTTTTCTTTCCATTCCTGAGTATTCTCATAATACCTTCTCCCAGGTTTCTCCAACTCATTAGGTTTAGTTTTTCTCCCTCTTAACTTAATGGATCACATGCCCTGTTTGTACTCCTCTCTTGAAAACTGATCTAGACCTGTCATTTTTAATGTTGGAGAGAGGGAAGCATCCCATCCAGGTGAGATAAGCATGAACAAAAGATAGCCATGTTGCAGGGGCTGCAGGTGGAGAGGACTCTTGCCTCTGAGGGGAGAGAGATAACTTTTCAGGAAGTCAAAGTGAGGGTTTTGTGGAATATTGGTATGGAAAGGCCATATACACAGTGGTTAGGAAGTGGGGCTCTTAAGCTAGATGGCCAGGTTTTGATCCTTTTCCTCTGTTGTTCTTTGTGGGACTTGGACAAATAACTTCACCTCTTTGTGCCTCAGTTTTTCCACTGAGGAAAATGGAAATAACAACCATGCTTTTCTCATAGGGTAGGTGAAAACCTCACATGACTTAGTGCATGGAAAGTGTTTACGTCAGGGCTGGATACATGGTACCTGTTGAATATATGGTGGTTGTGGTACCTGAGTGATACTATATTAATGATTATCTGTAATGTTGCTAGAAACTGCTATACAATATTTCTGGGACCCAGTCAATACTGATTCTTTTTTCATTGTTCATTTTACAGTAATAGTTAATGTTTTATCAGGTATCCAGTGTGATAACATTTGTTATTTCTCACAATCATAATAGCACAATTATTATTTCCATTTTACATAGGAGCAAACTGAGGCTCAGAAAAGTCAAGTAACTCATGTTCATCCCAAGTGTGTCTGGCTTAATTTATGCTTACACCATCCATTTCTTCCTTTGGTACATCTTTCAGAGCATGAGAAAATCCAGCCATGTGTTACTAGTGCTATTCCAAAAAATCTGGCTTTGTCTTTCGGATCCATGAATGCGGTAGGGTCTGATCTGAGGGTAAGGCCAGGACCTGCTATTGCATATTTGAGCTGCTATTTTTCTTTCAAGGCTTTACCATTCTATTCCAACAGAGCCAAGTTGCTCTCTGCCCAGAATCCTCTCTATCCCTGTGTATAAATGAATCTGTATATGCATCTAACCATGCCTGCTGCCCAGACATCAGTATCTTGTGTTCTTGTGTGTGAAAATTAAGTGATGAGACATTTAAGACCAGAGAGAGAACAGACAGAGAATACTGGGTTTACAGTTAGAAAACTGGAATTATGGTTCTGTACTGCCCCTAGTAAAACATTTGACCTGGGGTCTTAGCTGCCCCTGACCTCTGTCTGTTCCTTGTCTCTCTGAAATGAGAATTGAAGATATCATAGGATCCCATCCAGCTATGCAGTTTCTTTCATTACCAAGATTATTTCATACATTTGCTAGTCTGCCAGCTGCATTGTAAATTCTTTGAAGACAAAAATCACTTTTTTTATTTCTTCCCATTATGCAAATAATTTGATGCTGTTTCTTACCATGAAAATATTTTGCAGAATCATGGAGGAAATTTTAGAGAATAAACCCTGCCTAGGATATCCAGCTATAGCATTTTCTTATCCTCTTTGTGACTCTTTTATCTTGTGTAAATGGGAACAGTACTTTCTTCATGTGAGAATATTAAATTATATACTAAAGATTAATATAAACCTTTAAAACAATATCTGACACATGTAAAATATTCAATAAAAGAGAACTATTTTAAGTAAGTATACAGTGCCACAAGTTATTTTGCCTAGTCTCCATCAGTGAGCATTTAGGTTGTTTTCATTTCTTTTCTAGGACAAGTACTTTGACAGTATCTTTGCATTTGTACTTTTCTGTTCATTATAGTGCAAGTATAGTAATTGTTAAGTTAAAGAATATACACATTTACAAGCTTTTTAATACGTATTTTAAAATCACCACTAGAAATATTATTCTAATTAACACTCTTGCTGATGGCCTAGTTCCTCTTCCTGTCCCTTATAGCCGTTAACACAGGCCTAGTTCGTTATACTGCTCAGCGTACATGTATCGGTAGTCAGTTGTTTGTTAAATGAATGGCCTAGAACCTTCTTGAATAGTATCAGAAGCATTCTATTTGTACCCTATCTGTCTTTCCTATGCTACCCTTTTCACCTTGGGTGAGCTGGAAGGGTTTGTCCTTACAGGTGTCACTGATGTTTGAGGATGTGGCTGTGCTCTTCAGTCGGGATGAATGGAGAAAGCTAGAGCCTTCTCAGAGAAACTTGTACCGGGATGTGATGCTGGAGAACTATAGTAACCTGATCTCTCTGGGTAAGGATGTTTCCCCTGCAGATAGAAAATTCAGAAATTGTAATATCTCAGCACCTCCTTGCCTGAGTAAAAGCTGTAGGTCATCAAAAAACTTTAGCTGAATTTGAGGATTATACAAATCAGATCTCTTTAAATAAACATTAAAAACATAATTCTCCCTTATAGACATGAGATTATTCTGTGGATGGGAATAGAGGAGGTGGTGTTGATAATCATCCCTTTCCTTCTATATTAGAAGTTTTTTCATGATTAGGCTATCATTTCACACTGATTGTTCTGTAGTTTGTTCAATCATCTCTATATTGGGCTTTGTTCAACCTCTGGACCTACAGAGCAGTCTGGTTAATAAGGGGAACTGTAGCCTGGAGTTTAATTGGGAAACTCCATGGTTCTCAGTCCTAAAGAAGTTGTGGGGAAGAGGAAGCTCCTAGATGCTAGCTTCTATTTATTGCCTTTCCCACTTTTTTTTTCCAGGAGTTAGTAAATTTTTCTATAATGAGCCATGTAGTAAGGATTTTAGGTTTTGTGGGCTAATACTCTGTGTAACATATTTCTTTTCCCCCGATCCCCACCATTCTTTGCACAAGGCCATACATAAATAAGTGGTTTTCTGGATGTGGCCTGCAATGTGTAGTTTGCTTACAACTGCCCTTCCTTGAAAGGGAGTCATACAGTGTTTTGTCATTTTAAACAAGCTACCTGGTACACAGTCTTTTCTATAGTTGTTTGGTTATAATTTTGAATAAGTCTATATATGTAATCTTCCTTCTTCCGTAGAAAACTATTAGTGCTTTGTTAATTACCAAGTGCATGTTCATCATTCCTCCCTAACATTCAGTTAATTATAAAAGGTCAAGTCCTACAAATCACTTGCCTTTTTCTTTACACATTCCCTCACATCATGAGGGCATAATTTGAGCACCCCACAGAAACTTTTTGTACCCATCCTGTTAAATGTGGGGCACCTCTTTGTGTCGAAAGAAAACCAAGTGTGTTTTTCTGGGTTTTTTTGATTTTGGGCTTTTTTTTTTTTTTTTTTTTGTCTATGAGCAGGACTCCTCTTTACCAAACCAAAAGTGATCTCCCTGTTGCAGCAAGGAGAAGATCCCTGGAAGGTAGAGAAAGAAAGTCCTCCTGGCTCCTCTCTAGGTGAGTGGGTGGGTCTGAGGTATCCAGGAATCTTTCTGTAGGCAGCAGTCTGGTTAATAAGGGGATCTGTAGCCTGGAGTTTAATTGGGAAACTCCATGGTTCTCAGTCCTAAAAAAGTGGTGGGGAAGAGGAAGCTCCTAGACACTAGCTCCTACTTATTGTTTTGTAATCCCTTCACAAGGGAAACTCAGAATCTCTTGTTTTATCTGGTCGTTTCAGAAGAGGGCTGCATTTTTATGTATTGGTTCAACAAATATAGTATATTTAAGGAACTGTAAATAATTAATGCTGGCTAAAGCTTAGGGCATATATTTGTGAAAAGGAGGCAAGGAAGGAAATGAGCCTAGAAAGCTAGAGAATGTCCATGTGATAAGTGCTCTAGTATAGTTCTGAGTTGTGCACTATCTGATGGAGGATTGGAAATTATTGAAGGATTTCAGCAATCATATGGGTCTTTGATGTCTTAGAAGAATTCATCTGAATCAGAAACAATTTAAATGTCTTTCCATAGAGGAGTGGCTGAAGGAGCTACTGTGGGTCTTTACTCTGACAACTATTGCCACAGTGAGAACAGGAGCCCACTGAGGTGGACAGAGTTCCAAGGTGTATTAAGGACTAAAGCAAGTTACAGAGCCTAATTATGACATGTCAATGTTTAATGAAAATTGTGTGTGTGTGTATGTCTATGTCTATATGTGTAATATGTGCAGGGAGGAGGACATACCTTAGCTGGTAACACTAGTTACATTTGGAATGGGATTGAAAATAGGTCTTATGAAAGGGGACTTTATTTACATGTAATATTTTAATTATCAATAGAGAATATATTCATGATGTTCTTTTTTTTTGGAGATGGGGTCTCACTATGTTGCCCCAGCTGGTCTTAATCTTCTGGTCTCAAGTGATTCTTACACCTCGTATTTCCCTAGTAACTGAGATTATAGGTGTGTGCCACTATGTATGGTTATTCATGAAATTCTTAAGTGATTTGAATTTAATAAGAATAGTCAGTTTAGTTATATCCTGGGGCATAGATTTAAAGTGAGGCAAAATTAGAGGTGGGCAACTTTATGGAGCTTATTGCAGTCATGGAGGTAGGAAGTTAGCATGGAGAATGGAGAAGGCACTAGCCATGGGGTTCACAAGGGAAAAGGAGGAACCAGTGTGATCAGCGTTCAGGATATCTTCAATGTGGGATGATTTTTATTTGAGCTAGAGTGAAATACTTGGGAATTAATTGTTGGTGGGCAGGGTCCAGGTAGACAGGCCGGGGACTCACAAGGTAGGTCAGGGAGCTGTCAGCAAAACAGTATTATTTGAAGCCTTGAGCTGACCAGGTGAGGAAATGGAAAAGAGGACAGAACCTCAGGAAATCAACATTTACGAGGTGGTATGGAGGAATCTGTGACTGAGTCTGATCAGAGGAGAGGAATGGGAGACACCCCATCAGGGCAGTTGGGGACTGAAAGCTGTATTGGAGGGCCTCAGCTCTGAGGGATCAAGGTTGGAGCCCTTATGTTGGGTTTTCTGTCCCATCATTAGTGATGAGCAATCCCCATGCTAAGTTCTGGCCTTTTAGCATTGGGCAGAAAAAAATAGATGTACAAGGGTCCCACACTCTTGGAGCTCACAGTCTAGTGGGGAGGACAAGGGTAAACATACTCACTGTACACAGAGCATAGAAGGACACATACTGGCAAGGACCATATGGGAAAGATGCACAGTGCTGTGAAAACTCAGAACAGGAGAGGTGGCATCGGCAAAATCCTCCCTGAAGGAGGCTGTGGGTCCCCCAGGATGTGGATGACTTCTCCAGCCCTAGGGAATGGCATATGTCAAGGTCCAGAGAAGGGACTCCAGTGAGGAGGAGGACAGAGAAAGCACTCCAGAGAGCTGTGGGCCCTGTCACAGGGTTTGGTGGGTGCTTGAGAGCCAAGAGCAGAGCCTGAAAAGCCATCAGTAGCTTGAGGCAACTACTGGTTCACATCATGCAGCATCCAGCCTGCAGTGACCAGGTAGTGTTTTGGTTGTCATGTTTTTTTTAAGTGTCCAGTGGATATCCTTAATCCTTTCACCATTGTCGATGTTAGGTTTTCTGGGTTAGTTTACTTTGGTGGTAGACCACTATGCTGATCATTATGGAGGATGGATATGGGAATATCCTAGAGAGCTGGTGTCTTCAACAAGTGTATGTCAGTAAAGTATTTGATTTCTCCATCACAAATGAAACTCAGTTTAGCTGGATACAGGGTCCTGGGCTGACAGTTGTTTTGTTTTAGGAGATTGAAGGTCGATGACCATCCTCTTCTGGCTTGACAATTTTCAGCAGAGAGATATGCAGTCATTCTAATATTCTTCCCCTTGGAGGTTGTACTTTTCTTATGTATGGCAAAGTTAATTACAATGTGTCTAGGAAATGGTTTATTTGGATTGAGTCATGGTAGGGTTCTGAAACTGTTTGCTATCTGAATTTACATATCTCTTGCCATGCTTGGGAAATTCTCCTCCAAAAATTTCTTGGAGTAGAGCATCAGTGCCTTTAGGACCATCCTCTTCTTCAGGAATTCCTATAAGGTGAACATTTAATCTTTTGGAGTGGTCCCACAACTTTCTTAAGGAATGATCAGTTTTTGCTCTCTACTTCTTTATCTCTTTGCAAAAGCTTTGTCTTTGACTTCAGAGATCTTTTTTCCTGCTCCACTCTATTACTTAGGAATGCATATGAAGCTCCTCAAATAACTTTCTCATTTCTTTGAGGTCTGCACTTTCTTTTCTCCTTATGTCTAAATCCTTAGAGATTTTGTCTTTGAATTCATTGATTTCTTGAGACAACTTTTCAACTAGTCCTTGAATTTCTAATTCTAACTTTACTTCCATTCTGTTAATCTTATCTGCCCTCCATATTCTGAATTCTATTTCTGACATTTCAGCTATTTGTTTATGAATGGCATGTTCTGTTGTATCTCCTTTGTCATTCCTTTGGGGAGTTGATCTACTGTGATTATTCATGTTGCCAGAGTTTTTCTGCCCCATGATTATTTTTCACACTTTGGCTAGAGAAGTTGGTAAGGTGAGATTGGATTGAGGGTTCCAGGAGTTGTAGTTAACCAGTCATTTACTGGTGGCTTTTCCCCCACAGCTTTACTAAAGGTCTCTTTCAGTCTTTAACCTGACGTTTTGGGGACCTGATTTGTGTGATGGGGCTAGGTGGCTCTGTCTTGTATTCAGCCAGCCTCTATTCAATCCTGATCAGTCGGTGACTTTGGGCTGAAATCTCAGCTGGGGAGAGATACAAACAACTAAGATACTCTGTTCCTCTCTGGCAACAACTGGAAGAGGAGAATCAGTCCCTCCACTACAACAAAACCAGGGCTCAACCTTGGAGGGTCCCTCGGTGGCTGGCCATGTTGAGAATTCCAAACCAGTTGTTCTAGGCAGGAGAATTGCTGTTCAAGTGGGAGAGTTCAAAAGATCTCTAGCAACCAGACAGCAGAGGTCTCCTGGCAACTCAAGTATGATTTGCTCTGGTGTTCAGTGCAGTTAGAAAGGCCCACCCAGCAAAAGAGTTAGTCCAGCAGGGTTGGCCCCTCATTCCCCACCTAAGCCATGCCCAGTCACTGGTAATGCTACAGGGCTATGTCCCAGTTCCCTCCAGTGAGCATATGCACCATGGATTTGTGCCTGCCAGAGTCAAAGGGGAGTCAGTGCCTCCTCTGCCAGGCTGCTGTACTCTGCCACAGAGAGTACAGCAGGCAGGGAGAGCCCTAGACTGACTTCCCCTGTTGCACAGTGGAAACTGGGGAGTGTTCCTCCTGTGTCTTTTCCGAGCTGGGGATTATCTTTGCAGCATGTGTTTTTCTCCCTTAGCATCTACTCCTCTGCCCCACCTGCACTCCTCCTCTGGTACCCCTGCAGGGCGAGGTCTGGCTCCCTCCAGCAGCCCCCAGAATTGGGGAGGTATCTGTTTCTCCAATATTTGACCCTGGTGGGAGCATGCCACTATCACTGCTGCTGCCTTGCTGATGCCACTGCACGGCTCCCTGTGCTTCCACCCATGCTGTTGCCACTATCCTGCACTTCTTCCCTGGCCCTGGGCCGTCCTCCCCGTGTCTCTCCACTTCTACTGAAGTCACAGTTTCAGCGCATCTCTGCAGCAGCCCATGGAATGCCCAGTCCTAGCAAGGAACTGCCAGACACTCTGGGCTATGCATGGGGTAGGATTCCAGACCTCCAGGCGAGGGGGGAGGGTGAACTGGGAGTTCAGAATGGCATGGAAAACATTTGTTCAACTTTTTTGCCCGGCAAGAGAATGCCCAGGGTCACAGCAGGATCTCTCTGGAGAAGGAACCCGGCATTCAGCGGCTCTCTGATATGGAGTGAAACAAGAGGTCTTCTGATCACTGCTTGCTTTTAGAGAACATACAGCGAGCCACTCTCTTGGGGGAGGGGACAGACTCTTGTTATCTCTGGGATGGGTTTTATACCTGAAATTTGCTTCCTTGGAGTTGCAGCTTGTCTCAGCAGGGATGATGTGTACTTAGCAATCTTCTCTCTGAGCTCAGCTGCCAACATTCAGCTTTCTTGGGATCATTCTGACCATTATCTCTCTTTCTGGATAGGAACTTCTGTTGAAAGGTAGCTACAGTTGGCCATCTTACTTCCCAGTCCTGAAACATATTTCTGTCCTCTTACTTTTAATCTTTTTGTATCTTTATGTCTAAAGTGAATCTGTTGTAGTGGGCAGATAATTGCCATGTGTTCTTCTTCTTTTTTTTTTTTTAATTCTCTTGTCTTACAAGAGACAAGATTGACTTGTCTTTCTTTCTTTATATTTTATTTTTTAATTTATATTTTGAAAGTGACAGAGTCTCACTTTCTTTTTTCTTTTTCTTTCTTTTTTTTATGAAATCATAGCTGTGTATATTAATGCAATCATGGGGTACAATGTGCTGGTTTTATATACAACTTGAAATGTTTTCATCAAACTGGTTAACATAGCCTTCACGGCCTGTTCTTAGTTATTGTGTTAAGACATTTATATTCTACACCTAGTAAATTTCACATGTACCCTTGTAAGATGCACCATAGGTATGGTCCCACCAGTTACTCTCCCTCCACCCATCCTACCACTCCCGTACCCTAGCTCTCCCCTTTCCTCTTCTTCTTGGGCTATAATTGGGTTATAACTTTCATTAGAAAGCTATAAATTGGCTTCACAGTAAGACTGAGTACATTGGATACTTTTTCTTCCATTCTTGAGATACTTTGCTAAGAAGAATATGTTCCAACTCCATACAGGTAAACATGAAAGAGGTAAAGTCTCCATCTTAAAGTTAAGACTGCGTAATATTCCATGGTGTACATATACCACAATTTATTGATCCCTTCATAGGTCGATGGGCACTTGAGCTTCTTCCATGACTTAGCAATTATGAATTGGGCTGCAATAAACATTCTGGTACAAATATCTTTGTTATAATGTGATTTTTGGTCTTCTAGATATATACCTAGTAGAGGAACTGTAGGAACGAATGGCAGGTTTATTTTTAGATCTCTAAGTGTTCTACAAACATCTTCCCAAAAGGAACATATTAGTTTGCATTCCCACCAGCAGTGTAGAAGTGTTCCCTTTTCTCCACATCCATGCCATCATCTCTGCTTTTGGGATTTTGTGATGTGGGCTAATCTTACTAGAGTTAGATGATATCTCAAAGTAGTTTTGATTTGCATTTCTCTGATGATTAAGGATGATGAGCATTTTTTCATGTGTCTGTATGCTGTGCGCCTGTCTTCTACAGAGAATTTTCTCTTCAAGTCTCTTGCCCACCCTGAGATGGAATCACTTGTTCTTTTCTTGCTAATATGTTTGAGTTCTCTGTGGATTCTGGTTATTAAACCTTTGTCAGAGACATAACCTGCAAATATCTTCTCCATTCTGAGGGCTGTCTGCTTGCTTTACTTACTGTGTTCTTGGCTGTGCAGAAGCTTTTTAGTTTGATCAGATCCTAGTAGTGTATTTTTGATGTTGCTTCAATTGCCTGCGGAGTCCTTCTCATAAAATATTCACCAATTTTTTCAAGAGTTTTCAATATAGACCAATTTTTTTTCAAGAGTTTTCCATGCACTTTCTTCTAGTATTTTTATAGTTTCATGTCTTAAGTCTTAAATCTTTAATTCAGTGAGAGTCTATCTTAGTTAATGGTGAGATGTGTGGGCTCAATTTCAGTCTTCTACAGGTTGCTAGACATTTCACCCAGCACCATTTGTTAAATAGGGAATCTTTCCCCCATTCAATGTTCTTAATTGGCTGGTCAAAGATGAGGTAACAGTAGGTAGCTGGATTCATCTGTTGGCTTTCTATTCTGTTCCACATATCTACCACTCTGTTTTTGTGCCAGTACCATGCTGTTTTGATCACTATGGATTTATAGTATAATCTGAGGTCTGGTAGCATGATTCCTTCTGCTTTGTTTTTATTTCTGAGTAATATCTGGGCTATTTGAGGTTTTTTCTGATTCCATATAAAACGAAGTGTTATTTTTTCAAGATCTTTAAAATATGACAGTGAAGCTTTAATGGGGATTGCATTATAATTATATATTGCTTTGGGTAATATGGACATTTTAACAATGTTGATTCTTCCCAGCCATTAGCATGGTATATTTTTCTATTTGTTAACATTTTCAACTATTTCATTTCTTAGAGTTTCATAGTTCTTTTTATAGAGATCTTTCACATCCTTTGTTAGGTAAACTCCCAAATATTTCATCTTCTTTGGCACTACTGTGAATGGGATAGAGTCCTTGACTGTTTTTTCAGCCTGACTATTGTTGGTATATATAAAGGCTACTGATTTATGAGTATTGATTTTGTAACCTGAGACGCTGCCATATTCCTTGATCACTTCTAAGAGTTTTGTAGTAGAATCCCTGGTATTTTCCAAATATACAATTATATCATCTGCTAAGAGTGAAAGTTTGATCTCTTCTGATCCTATGTGGATACCCTTGATTGCCTTTTCTTCCCCAATTGCAATGGCTAAGACTTTCATTACAATGTTAAAAAGCAGTGGAGACAATGGGCAACTTTGCCTTGTTCCTGATCTGAGTGGAAATAATTTCAATTTAACTCCATTCAATATGATATTGGCTATGGGTTTGCTGTAGATGACTTCTATCAGTTTAAGAAATGTCTCTTCTATACTGATTTTCTTAAGTGTTCTGATCAAGAATGAATGCTGAATATTATCAAAAGCTTTTTTTGTGTCAAGAGAATCATATGGTCCTTGTTTTTTAATTTATGTGATGAATTATATTTATAAATTTACATCTATTGAACCAGCCTTGAGACCCTGGAATAAAACCCACTTGGTCATGGTGTATAATTTGTTTGATGTGTTGCTGGATTCTTTTTGTTAGTACCTTGTTGAATATTTTTGCATTAATATTCATTATTGATATTGGTCTATAATTTTCTTTTCTTGTTGGGTCTTTTCCTCGTTTGGAGATCAGGGTGATGTTTGCTGCATAGAAAGTGTTGGGTAGTATTCCTTCTTTTTCTATATTTTGGCAAAGGTTGAGTAATATAGGTACTAATTCCTCTTGAAAGGTTGGTAGAATTCTGATGTGAAGCCATCTGGTCCTAGGTTTTTCTTTTTATCCCTAAAATTTTGTGTAGTTGATGCTATTTCAGAACTTGATATAGGCTTGTTCAACATTTCCACTTCATTCTGACTAAGACTTGGAAGGTGGCGTGCTTCCAAGTCGTGGTCAATTTCCTTCAGATTTTCTTATTTCTAAGAATAAAGCTTCTTGCATTATTAAGGATTTTTTTTATTTTCTGAGGAGTCTGTTGTTATTTCATCATTACCATTTCTGATTGATCAAATTAGAGATTTTACTGTTTTTTTCCTGGTTAGGTCAGCCAAAGGTTTATCTATCTTACTGACCTTTTCAAAAAGCACTTTTGATTGATTGATCTGTTGTATAATTCTTTTGTTTTCAATTTAATTCTGTTCTACTTTAGGTTATTTCTTTTCTTTTGCTGGGTTTGGGATTGGAATGTTCTTCCTTTTCCAGTTGCTTGAGATGTCCCATTAGGTTGTTAACTTCCTCTCTTTTCATTCTCTTGAGGAAGACTTGCAGTGCTATAAATTTCCCTATTAGGACTGACTTTGTGGTATCCCAGAGGTTCTGATAATTTGTGTCTTCATTGTTTTGTTCCAAAAATTTGGTAATTTCCTTTTTAATCTTGTCTGTTACCCATCTATCATTCAGCATAAGGTTATTTAGCTTCTATGTTTTTATATGAGTATGCAGATTCCTGTTGTTACTGAGTTCAACTTTTATTCCATGATGATCTGAGAAGATGCAAGGAATAATTTCTATTGTTTTAAATTTGCGGAGGTTAGACTTGTGCCCTAAGATGTGATCAATTTTGGAGTATGTTCAAAGTCTGGGCTGACGAGAAGAGTTTTGGAGTATGTTTGGAGTATATTCAGTAGGGGCTGATAAGAAGAATGTATATTCAGTTTTGTTAGGATGAAATGTTCTCTGTTAAATCCAAATGTTGAATGGTTAAGTTTAAATCTAAAATTTCTTGGCTTAGCTTCTTATTGGAGGATCTGTCCAACATTGCCAAAGGAGTGTTATAATCTCCAACTATTATGGAGCTGGAGGAAATCAA
>NW_003852541.1:4844363-4858540 GCF_000181295.1 Otolemur garnettii | reverse complement strand
GCCTCCCGTGTATATCTATCTTTTAAGAGATTCTTATATGTATCAGACATCTGGCCTGAGGTTTTGTATCTAGTCAGCCAACCTGTGCCTTTTTAGAGGACAATTTAAGCTATTCACATTAATTGAGAATATTGATAAACCTGGTAGAATTTTGGGTATCGAGTTTTTCAAATGTCCTGTGGACATTTTTAATCTTTTCACTACTGTGGATGTTGGAATTTGATCAAAAGTTTCTGAATGAGTTTACTTATGTAGTGGAAGATTGTGCTGGTCATTATGGAGGACAGGTCTGAGAATATCTTGGAGAGCTGGTTTAGTTATGGCAAATTTCTTCAACATGTGAATATTATTAAAGTACTTAATTTCTCCTTTGTAAATGAAAGTCCGTTTAGCTGGACATAGGATCCTGGGTTGAAAATTATTTTGTTTTAGAAGATTAAAAGTCGATGACTACCCTCTTCTAAATTGAACAGTTTCAGCAGAGAGATCTGCAGTCATTCTAATATTCTTCCCCTTGTAGGTTATGGTTTTCTTACATCTGGCTGCTTTCAGAATTTTCTCCTTCATATTATCTTTTGTGAAGTTAATTATGATTTGTCTAGGGGTTATCTTACTTGGGTTGAGTCATGCTAGGGCTCTGAAACTGTCTGCTATCTGAATTTCAGAATATCTTGTCATGTCTGGAAAGTTCTCCTTCATAATGTCATGAAGAAGGGCCTCTATGCTTTGCAAAGCAAGTTCATCACCTTCAGGAATTCCTATAAGGTGAATATTAGTTTTCTTTGAATTATCCCAGATCTCTCTGAGAGAATGATCCGTTTTTGCTCTCCATTTCCCTTCCTCTCTGAGCACTTGAGTGTTCAGAAGCTTTGTCTTCAGTGTCAGAAATCCCTTCTTCTGCTTGTTCCATTCTGTTATTGAGGGATTCTACCATATTTCTCAGACCTTTGAGGGCTGGAAATTCTTGTCTCAATGTGTCAAATCTTTGGTGATTTTATCTTTGAATTCATTGAATTCTTGAGACAACTTTTGAAATGCTCCTTGAATTTCTAATTCCAACTTTACCTCCATTCTTTTAATCTTATTTGCAATCCAAACTCTGAATTCGATTTCTGCCATCTCAGCCTTTTGTCTATGAATAGGATCTTTAGTTGTGTCTGCCATATTATTCCTTGGTGGAGTTGATTTAGTCTGGTTATTCATATTACTGGAGATTTTCCACTGGTACTGCCCATGATTATTTTACACCGTTTGGCTAGATGAACAGATAAGGTGAAGTTGGATTGGGGGCTCCTAGAGTAGTGATTAACCAGCCGTTTGCCTAAGAGCTGGGACTGGTGTCTGTACCTTTTTCCCTAGAGCTTTGCAAAAGACCTGTACAGTGCTACGGCCTGGAGACACTGAGGACTTACTTGATGTGGTGGGGATAAGTGGCTCTGTGTTGTTTTCAGCTGGTCTCTATCCTACCCTAGTGAATCAGTTACTCTTGATTGATGTCTCAGCTGTGGAGAAATACTAGCAATTAAGTCACCCTAGCCCCCATGGGCAACAACTGGAAAAGGAAAATCAAACCTTCCCATAACCAAACACCAGAGTACCACTTTGGATAGTCCTTGGATGATTGGTCCAGTCCCGAGAGATCCAAATCAATTGTCCCAGTCAGCACCACTCCCTCACTGATCTCAAGTGAGGGAGTTCAAAAGGTCTCTGGCAACTAGATAGCAGGGATCTGTTGGTAGCTCCATTATGACTTGTTCTGGTGCTCCATGGAGTCATAAGGACTCCCCCAGCAAATGAATTTGTCTGGGACAGTTGATGCCTCCTTTCCCACCTTGCACCTCTGACTCACCCAATCACTGGTAACCCTGCAGGGCTGTGACCCAGTTCCCTTCCGTGGGCAGATGCTGTAGGAGTTTGAGCCTGCCTGAGTCACAGAGAGATCTTATGTCTCCTTGACCTTTCCTCCGCACTCTCCCACCATCCAGGAGGGAAAGCCAAGGCCTGACAACCTTGGGTGGTTATTGGAAGCTGGGGCAGTTCACTGAGTGCCAGACACACCCCTGATTGATGTTGCTGACACTTATATTAATGCAGAATTTGTGATTCCTTCCTGGCTGTGTTTCTCAGAAGACCAGGCGCAACTTGAGTTCACAGAAACTTTGACTCAGCCCCAATTTGTGCCACTACCCAGAGCTGGTCTTTCTGTTTCCCCTGCATTCTGTGTGTTGGAGCAGGTGTGGTTAGAGCTCACACTTGGCTCGGAGTTTCAGCCTTGGCTCGCATGCCTTTGTCTCAGCTATGATCCCATGAGGGCCGGGTGTTTCTTAAGCTCACTAAAGCTGTTCTGGCTCAGTCCCACCCTGGGAGTATGCAGTCTCTGTGCATGCATCTTCAATTCTTCTTCCTGCAGAGCTCAGCATAGGCCAGTACTGCCTCAGGCATATCCTTTGCTCACAGGGCCTGTGTTACCATCCCAGATCTATTCTGCCAGTGTCTGCCCCTGGTAAAGATGCCTGCTTTCTCTGGTTGCCCAGAGAGACAGGGAGTATCCTTCCAAAACATCTCCAGGGATGTGAGCCATATTGTTCCCACTGCTGCTGCTGCTGCTGCTGCTCTGTTCTAGGGAGCACCGCCTCTCCCTTTCCTATATGTTCCTTTAGTCCACCATTTTCTCCTTACGCCTGTGCCACAGAATCAGCACAGACCTGAAACAGCCCATGTCCTGTCCATACCTCTCGAGAAAATGTCCAAGAATCTGGACTCTATGCGGGCAGGCTTCCAAACCTCAGGGTGAGAATGGAGGGGAGTGCTGGGAGTTCAGAATTGTAGGTAGAGAATATATACAGTTTTATAGTTTTATGCCTGGCAGGAGAGTGCCATGGCACCCTAGTAGGGGAAGGAGGTCGAGTTTTTAGAGGGTCTCTCCTGAGGGATAAACTGGGAGGATGTTTGAACTCTGCTCACTTGTTTGTATGGCGTTTACTGCAAGCCATTCTCATATGGGAGGGGACTCCCGTCCACTTGGCAATGGATTTTTTACCTGTTGTTTGTATCCTTGGGGTCGCAGCTCACCTCAGCAGGGTTGATGTGTGTTCTTCAACCTTCTCTCTTGGCTCAGCTCCAAACCATCAGCCGACTTGCTAAGCTTCTGTCCTTTAACTCACCTTCTGGACAGGAGCCTCTGTGGAAAGCTGGCTCCAGTTGGCCATCTTGCCTCCACCCTCATTGACTTGTCTTTTGAAAGACCGTCTCTTGTCTTTTAATTGGAAAGTTTTATGTGCTTACATTTAAAGTAATTACTAACATGGAGGGATTTGCATATGCTATTTTGCTATATGCTTTCTATATGCATTATATCTTTTTTGTCTTTGATTTCCTACATCAGTGTCTCCTTTCATGTTTAGTTTATTTTTTGTGGTAAAACATTTTAATTTCCTTCCCAATTCTTCTTGTGTACATTGTATAACTACCTTTGGGGTACATTTGATATTCTAAATGTGTAACACTCTAATTTGTTTGTTTGCCATCTTCACCTTAATAATGTGCAAAAATCTCTGCTCCTATACAGCTGCATCTTCATTCTCTTTCAATTAATGTTGTAAATTATATCTTTATACATTGTGTGTGTACAAACATAGGCTAATGATAGTTTTTTAATGCCTTTTTCTTTTGTTTATTTATTTTTAAGAGGAAAGCATAACATTTAATCAAAGTTTGACATGAGATGGGAAACTTCATAAGAGTTAAAGACTCAGGAAAAACTGTCTGTTTTTATGCTTAGGTCCCCACTTCCCGTTATTTATTTATTTATTTTTATTTATGTATGTATTTTTTTTTAAATTTCTGGTTAATGTGAAGGTACAAACAATGAGGTTATACTATTTACATTTGTTAGGTAGAGTGCCTCTTGTTTTTGTGTCCCACACCCAGAAAATGTGCCATGTACCCTTACATTGTGCCCATTAAATGGGAGCACGCCAATTCCCTCCCCTCCTCTTCTTCTCTCCCTTTCTTGGATTCCCTCCCTCCAACTTGAATTTGAGTTTTTGTCTTATGTTTTTGTCTTATCTGGTTTCTTATTAGTATTGAATATTTGCTTTTCCATTCTTGCAATACTTTACTAAGAAGAATGTGTTTCAACTCCATCCAGATTAATACAAAAGATGTAAAGTCTCCATCTTTTTTATGGCTAAATAATATTCCATGGTATATATACTACTATAATCCATTCCTGGGTTGATGAGTATTTAGGTTGTTTCCACATCTTGGTGATTGTAAATTGAACAATTTAGTACAAATGTCTTTATGATAAAATGATTATTTTTCTGGATAGTTGCCTAATAATGGGATTGTGGGATCAAATGGGAGGTCTAATTTGAGTTCTTTGAAGATTCTTCATATTGATTTCCAAAGAGGCTGTTCTAGTTTGCAATCTCATGAATAGGGTAAAAATATTCCCCTCTCTCCATATCTGCACCAGTATCGGCAACTTTGGGACTTTGTGATATGAGTTGTTCTCAGTGGGATTAGATGATAGATATCTCAGGGTGGTTTTGATTTGCATTTTTCTGATGATTAGGGAAAATGAGCATTTTTTCTGATGTTGGTTAGCCAGTCCCCTGTCTTCCCCAGAGAAGGTTCTGTTCATGTCTCTTGCCCAGTGATAGGTGGGATTATTTGCTCTTTTCTTGTTGATTAATTTTAGTTCTTTATAGAGTCTAGTTTAGTTATTAAGCCTCAACATGCAAATATTTTTTCCCATTCTGAAGGTTGTCTATTTGCTTTTATTGTTGTGTCCTTAGCAGTGCAAAGCTTTTCAGTTTAATTTAAGTCCCATTTGTTTGATTTTGTTGTAGTTGCTGCTGAAGTCTTTCTCATTAAAATCTTTTCCCTAGGCCAACATCCTTAAGAGCTTTTTCACACTTTCTTGTAGGATTTTTATTGTTTCATATCTTAAATTTTGTATCCATCTTGAGACAGTTTTTGGAAGGTGTGGGTCCAGTCTCAGTCTTTTATTATGTGGTTATCCAGTTCTTTCAGCACCATTTATTGAATAGGCATTCTTTTCTCCAGTGTATGCTTTGGTTTATCAAAGATCAGATGGCAATTAAAGATTGGTTTCTTCTCTTGGTTTTTCGTTCGGTTCTATATATCTGTTTCTGTCTTTGTCCCAGTACCATACTGGTTTGATCACTGTGTAATGTAACCTATAGTCTAGTAGAGTGATGCCTCCATTTTTGTTTTTATTACTAAAAATTGCCTTGGCTATACAGGTTTTTTGCCTTGGTTCCTTACGAAATGAAGATTTATTTTTTTTCTGGAATGCTGTTGTCTTTTAAATCATGTAGAACATAAGAAGTTGAGTTAAAAATCAAAATTATGATACCAATTTTTATATTGACCATGTATTTACCTTAATCATGTGGCTTTAGGTTTCCCACTGATTACCACCCTTTCTTTTCATGTTGAGAATTCACTTTAGCCATTGTTTAGGGTAGATCTAGTAATAAACTGCCACAGCTATGGAGCCTTTGGATGTTATGATTTGCTTTTATCTTGGTGCTTTTAATAGTTGTCCTTCAGTGGGGGATTGGCTGTAGGACTGCTCATAGATGCCAAAATCTGATCATACTCTAATCCCACAGTGGTCCCTTTAGAACCCACAGATAAGAAAGTCTACTACTCACTTTATCTGTAGGTTTTGCAGCCCTCAAATATTGTGTTTTTGACCAGCATTTTATTGTGGGTTCAGTATTCACCGATACAGAAGACTGAGTGTGTTTGTTGAAAAAACTCTTAATATAAGTGGACTTATGCAGTTCAAACCCATGTTTTTTAAGCATCAACTGTATTCTCACCTTGACTTTGGATTTCAACAGTTTATGCTATGTCTCAGTATGAGTGTCTTTCAGTTTGTCTTTTAGACTTTTTTGTACTTTAGATTTGTAGATGTCATATCTTACATCAAATTTGGGAAATTTTTAGCCATTATTTTCATTTTTTGGTAATTTTTTTTAAATTTCAGATTGATACAAGGTTATACGCAATAAGCTTACATTGTTTGTATTTGTTAGGTAGAGTCTAAATTGTAGTTGACCTCTTCACCCAGATGTGCCATATACTCTTACATTTTGCCCACTGAGTGGGAGCACATCAAACACCCTCATTTCTTTCCTCTCCCCCCAATTTGGTTGTAGTTGTGTTTTTCCTCTCCAACGGGAATGTAGTTGTTCATCTGTTGGTTTTATATGAGCATAAAGTACATTGGATACTTGCATTTCCTTTATTGTGATACTTTACTTAGGAGGATGTTCTCTAGATCTTTCCAGGAAAGTACAAAATTTGAAAAGTCTCCATGATTTTTAAAAGCTGAATTCCATGGTATACATATTCCACAGTTTATCCATTCATGGATTGATGGGCACTTGGATTGGTTCCACATCTTGGTGATTATAAATTAAGCTGTGATAAACATTCTAGTGCAAATGTCCCCTATTATGATAGAATAATATTTTTCTTTTTTTTTTTTTTTTGTTAGATATCTAGTAATGGGATTGTGGGATCCAGTGGAAGGTCTACTTTCAGTTCTTTGAGGACTCTCCATAGTTCTTTCCCAAGAGGCTGTATTAGTTTGCAGTCCTACCAGTAGTGTAAAAGTGTTCCTTTCTCTCCATATCTGTGCCAGCATCTGAAACTTTGGGATTTTGTGATGTGGGCTATTCTCTCTGGGGTTAAGTGATCTCTCAAGGTAGTTTTGATTTGTATTTCTCTGATTTGCATTTCTTTGATTTGGGAAAATGAGCATTTTTTCCATGTGCTTGTAAGCCATTTGTCTGTCTTCTGAGAAGATTCTGTTCATGTCTCTTCCCAATGATAAATGGGATTGTTTGCTCTTTTATTGTTGTTTAGAGTTCTCTGTAGATTTTGGTTATTAGCCCTTTGTCAAATTTGTAACATGGAAATATCTTTCCCCATTCTTAAGGTGGTCTTTTTGTTTTAATTTTTGTGTCTTTAGCTGTACAGAGCTTTTTGCCTTGATTAAGTCCCATTTATTTATTTTTGTTGTTGTAATTACCAATGGAGTCTTCTTCATAAAATCTTTCCCTATGCTGATATCATAAAGAGTTTTCCTCATGCTTTCTTCTAAGAGTTTTCATTGTTTTATGTATTAGATTTAAATTTTTTAGCCATCATGAATTAATTTTTGTTTTAAGTGATGAGAGGTGCAGGTCCACTTTCAGTCTTTTATATGTGGCTAACCTGTTCTCCCTGCACCATTTATTGAACAGGCATTCTTTTCCCTACAGTATGCTTTTGTTCGGTTTATCAAAGATCAGCTGGCAATATGAGGCCCATTTTTAATTCTGTTTCATAGATCTATATCTCTATTTTTGTGCCAATACCATGCTGTTTTGATCAGTGTGGACTTGTAGGATAACCTCAAGTCTAGTAAAGTGATGTTTTTATTTCTAAGAATTGGATTGGCCATAAGGGTGTTTTCTAGTATTTTAATGAATATTGCATTACATCTGTAGATTAGTTTGAGTAGTATAGTCATTTTAACTGTGTTGATCCTTTCTAGCCAAGAGCATATTATGTTCTTCCATTTGTTGATGTCTTTTGAAGTTTTTCCCCCCCTCAGGGTTCCATCGTTCTCTCTGTAAAGATCCTTTCATTTATTTGTTAGATACATTCCCTGATACTTCATTTTCTTTTAAACTGTTGTGAAAGGGATAGTATCCTTGCTTTGATTCTCAGCTTGATTGTTATTGGTGTATACAAAGACTACTGATTTATGACCATTGACTTTATATCCTGAGACATTACTGTATTTCTTGATCACTTCCAGGAGTCTTGTGGTTGAGTATCTGGTGTTTTCTGAGTATAAGATCATATTATTAGCAAAGAGTGAGAGTTTGACCTCCTCTGGCCCCATTTGGATGCCCTTGATTTCCTTCTCTTACCTGATTGCATTGCTGAGAACTAGCACTATGTTGAATGGTAGTGGTGATAGTGGACATTCTTGTCTGTTTCTCGTTCTAAGTGGGAATGCTTTCAGTTTTACTTCATTCAGTATAATGGCTATGTGTTTGTCATGGATGGCCTCTATCAGTGTAAGAAATGTTCCATCTCTGCCTAATTTCTTAACTGTTCTTATCAGAAAAGGATGCTAGATTTTGTCGAATGTTCTTTCTATACTACTGAGAGGCTCATATGGTCATTTTTGCTTCTATTTAGGTGGTGAATTACATTTATGGATTTGTGTATGTTAAACCAGCCTTGCGTCCCTGGGATAAAGCCTACTTGATCATGATGTGACTTTTTTAAATGTGTAGCTCTATTCTATTTGCTAGGATTTTATTGAGAATTTTTGCATCAGTATTCATACATTAGAGCAATTGGTCTTTAATTTTCCTTTTGAGTTGTGTCTTTTCCCAGTTTGGGTATCAGGGTGATAATTGCTCTGTAGAATGTGTTGGGGAGGGTTCCTTCTCAGTGTTTTGGAATTGGTTCTGCAATATAGGTATAAGCTATTTTTTAACGATTTGGTAGAATTCTGGGTTAAAGACATCTCTCTGGTCCAGAACTTTATTTTTCTTGGGAGCTTATTTTACTTATTTATTTATTTATTTATTTAGAGACAGAGTCTCACTGTGTTACCCTTTGTAGAGTACTGTGGCATCACAGCTCACAGCAACCTCAAACTCTCGAGCTTAAGTGATTTTCTTGCCTTATTCTCCCAAGTAGCTGGGACTATACTATAGGCATGCGCCACAACACCTGGCTATTTTTTCATTGCAGTTGTTATTGTTGTTTAGCAGGCCCAGGATGGGCTCAAACCCACCAGCTTCGGTGTATGTGGCCAGCACCCTACTTACTGAGCTGCAGGCACCGAGCCAAGGGAGCTTTTTAATTATTGTTGCAATTTAGATGCTTTATCTTGGTCTGTTCAAGAGATCTGTTTCTTCCTGGTTAAGTCTAGGGAGGTTGTGTGGTTCCAGGTATTGGTACATTTCCTCCGTATCGTCAAATTTGGGGGCATGGAGTTTTTGTGGTAATCAAAGGTGATCTTTTGTATCTCTGTGGTATCTGCTGTTATTTCCCTCTCTTCATTTCTGATTGAGGTCATTAGAGATCTTATCTGTTTCTAGTTAATCTGGCCGAAAGTTTATTGATTTTGTTTACCTTTTCAAAGTTTTGTTTTAGTAACTTTCTGGATTATTCTTTTGTTTTCAGTTTCATTTATTTATGATCTAATTTTGGTTTTCTTTTCTTTTGGTATGTTTGGGATTGTATTTCTCTTTATTGCCAGTTCCTTGTGATTGTCCATTAGATTGTTGATGTGCCTCTGTTGTATGGATGTGGGTATCTAATGAGATAAATTTCTCTCTTAGGACTGCTTTTGCAGTATCGCACAAGTTTTGATAGCTGTAGCTTCATTGTCATTATGTTTGAGGAATCTAATAATTTTTTAAAATCTTTTTTCTTGTCCCAGCTTTTGTTGCGTATAAGGTTGTTAGTTACCATAACTTTGTGTGGGGATGAAGGTTTTTGTTGGAGTTGAGCTCTACCTTTATTCCCTTGTGGTCTGAAGAAATACAAGGTGTAATTTCTATTCTTTTGATTTTGTTGAGGTTTGGATTATGTCCTTGGATATGACCAATTTTGTAGTATGATCCCTGAGTTAACGAGAAGAATGTATACTCAATTGTTTTGGGGTGGTATCTTCTGTAAACGTCTATTCAATCTAATTGTTCTAGGGGCCCATTTAAGTTCCTTGTGTCTTTGTTTAATTTCTCTGTGGATAATCTGTTCATTCTGTCAGTGGGATGATGAAGTCTCTAAATATTATGTGTTGTAGGATATCATATTTTTCAGACTAGTTAGGATTTGTTTTATAAATCTGGGAGCATTTAAGTTGGGTGCATATATATTTAGAATTGAAATGTCTTCTTGTTGAATTATTCCCTTATCCAGTATATAGTGTACATTTTTGTCATTCTTTTCTTTTTTTGTTTTAAATCCAATGGCATCTGAAAGTAAAATTGTGATCCCTCCTTCCTTGTGATTTCCTTTTGCCTGAAATACTATTTTCCAACCCTTCACTCTGAGTCTTGTTTTGTCCTTCCCAAAGATCACATATAGCTAGCTTGTGCTTTTCTTGCAGTCATCCAGCTTGTGCCTTTTCTGTGGGGAAGTCAAGCCATTAACATGTATTGAGAGAACTGATAAATGTGGTGGAGTTCTGTTTGTCTTGTTTTTTTAGCGGTGTGTCACCTGGTTTTATCACTTGGGCTATTGTGGAAGGTAGGCTTTGATCTTTTATTTCTGGGTATCTCTACTTTGCTGGTGGTCTGTTGTGATGGTCTGTGTGTAGTATGAGTCTGAGTACTTCCTGCAGAGCTGGTCTTGTAGAGGCAAATTTGCTTAATGCTTGCTTGTCATTAAAGGATTCGATTTCTCCATGGAATATGAAAGTTGGCAGGATACAGGATCTTAGGCTGAAAGTTGTTTTGTTTGAGTAAGTTGAAAGTGGGAGCTCAACCTCTTCTGGTTTGTAAAGTTTCAGCTGAGAAATCTGCTGTCACCCTGATGGAAATGACCCTATAGGTCAATTAATGCTTAATCCAGGCTCCTTGCAGAATTTTCTTTCATCAAGATAAAATGGCCTGGTTTATTACAATGTGTATAGGAAATGCTGTTCTTGTATTGAGACAAACTGAAGTTTGGTATTCATCTAACAAGATTGTGTCAGAATCTTTGGTGATGCTTGGGAAATTTTTGGTTATTATATCCTTCAGTCGGGCTTCTATACCTCTGGGTCACTTTTCTCTTTTAGGGATACCTGTAATTTGTATGTTTGTATGCTTTGTGAAGTTCTGTAATTCTCTAAGAGATTGCTCTGCTTTTATTCTCTTCTCTTCTGTCTCTTTAAATGCCTGAGTTAGCTCAAGAGCCTTATCTCCTCACTCTGAGATTCTTTGTTCTTCATGGTTTAATCTGTTATTGACACTTTTACTGCATCTTTAAGTTTCCTGAATGACTCCTTCAATTCCTTAAGCTTTCATATGTTTTTTCTAATTTCATCATGTCTTTCATTCATTTCTTGGGTCAGTTTTTAGATTTCCTTTTGGCTGTTATCCACTCTTTTTCACTTCCCTTCATACTTTTTGGTGTCTATACTCTAAATTCCTTTCTTGTCACTTCTGTAATTTCTTTATAAGTGGGATCACCTATGTTAGCTGATTCATGATCTGTGGTCATCATTGATCTGTTTTGGCTTTTCATGTTGCCAGAATTTTTTTGTTGGTTCCTTCTCATGTGAATTTTCTTGTTTACTTGTCTTACTCCTCTCACTTCCTCCTTCTCCTTAATTTTTCTTATCTCTGTACCTGGGTGTTGTTGAAGTGGCCTTTTGGTCTAGGGACCAAAGGGAGGGAAGAGAATCAGAAGGGAAAAAAGAGAGAAAGAAGGAAAAGAAAAGGAAAAAAGGGGGAAGGAAGGAGCAAAGAATGATGGAAAGATAAAATTGGTAAGAATAATGGTGTTCAACTGGACATGGTAATGCATACTCATAATCTCAGCACACTGAGAGGCTAGGGCCATGGGTTCCCCTGAGGTTAGGTGCTCCTCACCATTCTGATCAAGAGCAAGACCCCACCACCAACAAAAAGGGAAAAGAAAAAAAAAATCTTGTCTTGTGATATGGTGGGGGCCTGCAAATACAGTCCTTCTAGAGGCCAAAGCAGGAGGGATTCTGTAGGCCAGGGGTTTGAGGCCTCCAAGAGTAAGCCCAATACCATGGCACCCCAGCCAAGGCCTCAAAGCAAGGCTGTCCCAGAATAGAAAGACAGAATAAGGCAGAACTAAACAGACCAGAATAGAGAGGAAAAACAAACAAAACAAAAAAATGAACAAAGAGAAAACAAATCTTGGTTGTTTTTTAAGGGATTTATGAGGGAAAGATGGGAAAAGTAGAAAATATCCAAAATAGAGTAAAAGAATAGAGAAAAGAGAAAAGAAAAAGGAAAAGAAGAAAAAAAAAGTAGGAAAACTCAGAAAAGACAGAGCCTTAATATTAAAAATAAACAGAACAAAAGAAAAAACAAAAACAAAAAAAATATTAAAAAACCCAGCAAACAACAAAAATGTATAATGCACTATATTGCCTGGATACCATTGCCTGGCACTACAGTATTGGAAATCAAAAAAGTTAAAAAAAAAAAAAAAAAAAAAGGGTGGCTGCTTCATTTGCATGTGCTGGGGTGGGTGGGTAGGGTAATGAAGTTACTGGCTAGTTGCTGTGGTGACCTGGTTTTCCTGCTTTGTTTGATTTCAGTCTGGGCATGATGTCTGCACAAGCGCTAATCCCCAGTAGGATGGGGGAGCCAAAACACCAAAGTACTCTAGGCTTTATGGGGGACACACCTTGTCTCTTGAAACCAGTGGCCTTCCTAATGGCCTTCCTAATGCCTCCTAATGCTACAACCTTTTAATACAGTTCCTCATGTTGTGGTGACCCCCAACCATAAAATTATTTTTGTTGCTACTTCGTAACTGTAATTTTGCTACTGTTATGACTCGTATTGTAAATATCTGATACACAGGATGTATTTTCATTGTTACAGAAGGGTCATAACCCGCAGGTTGAGAAACGCTGCTCTAAACAGTTCCCTGAGGCCACAAAGGGGTTCCTATAGGAGGCCCGATACATCCAGTGCACCTGTGTCTCTGTGGGAAGCAGCCCAAGGATGGCTGTTTGAACCCAGGTAGTGGAACCATAGCTAGTCACATGCCACTCCCAAACAGGTCTCTGCATGCACCTGCCAACTCAAAGACTGTGCGTCTCTACTGTTCCTTGCCCACAGCTTTGGTCACAAGGCTGCTGTTTGAGCAAGCAAAGGGCCAAAATCTGTCTGCCTGGCACTTTTGGATTGTGCGCCCCAGCATAGGCCTGTCCAGAAGAATCACAGGGTCTCAGTTCCTGGTTGTTTCTTCCTACTCCCCTCATCCGAAGCGATAGACCCGCCTAGAACTTGGTCTGGTTCTTAGGTGTAGGAGATGGGGGAGACTCTCCAGCAGGCTTAATCCTGCAGGGATTCTAACATGTAGTCTTTGTCCATGGGACACTGCCATACTGGTAACTACTTTTCCAGCTGGCCTTCCATCCACTCTCCACCTCCTCATTTCCTAGAGTCTGTCACTGTCTCATTGTGCCATTGCAATGCTGTTTATCAGCATTACAGTCCAGTAAGAAGTGGCTGGAGTCCCCCTGCCCTGACTCACCTAGTCCACCTTCTTGAAATTGATTTTTAGCCATTATTTTTTTCAAATACTTCCTCTGCTCCTTTCTCTTCTCCTTTCAGGACTTTCACCATAGATATTTTGGTCTGCTTAATGGTGTCTTACAGTTCTCTTAAGTTCTATTCATCTTATCAATATTTTTTTCCTGTTTCTCAGACTCATTAATTTCCATTTCTCTATCTTTAGGTTTGTTGACTCTTCTGCCTGCTCATATCTTCTTTTGGATGCCTTCAGTGGAATTTTTATTTTACTTTTGTACTTTCAACTCTAGAATTTCTTTTTGTTTGCTTTTAACTGGTGTTCCATTTTGTTCATCATTTTCATGACTTTTTCATATTTTCTTTTAGCTCTCTAAGCATCTTTATGACAGTTATCTTTGTGTAGTATGCTACCATCTAGTCTTCCTTATAGATATCTTCTATCTTATTTATTTCATTCCTTTGAATGGACCATGATTTCTCTATTTTTTAATACCTTGTGTTTTTATTGTTGTTGAATACTAGATGTTTGAATTGTATCATACAATCATTGTAACTGTATCATGGAAATTGTATCATGGAAATTAGATTCTCCCCCTTCTCAGGGTTTGTGAAGTTTGTTTTTGACACTGCCCGACCAGCGGGCAGTGTCGGGGAGTTCATGATCGGCGGCGTATGAGAGGGAGAAGGAAAGGGTGGACACAATCACACAACCACTCATACAGTATAGGAAGAAGGCTGAGCCGAAGCTGTTTATTAGGGATCGCTACAATCTTATATAGGGTTAGTTGAGGGGGCGTGGTTACTTCATGAAGCTGAATCTATAAGGCTAGGAATATAGTCTTTGGCCTATGATAGGTTTAAAATGTGAGGGGAGGGCGGAGGGGTTATGCT
>NW_003852541.1:4841070-4844048 GCF_000181295.1 Otolemur garnettii | reverse complement strand
GTGTCCTCCTCAGTATTCCCAGTTGCCCGTCATGGAGAGCTCTCTTTATAACTGATGTACTATAGACATCCAGACGTTATCAGCGGGATTATGGAGTGCTTGGGCTAAATGAATTTGATGTTTTTGTGTGGTCACCACACGGTTCCAGAGAACTCAGAGGAAGGCGAGGCTGATAAGGCTTATGAGGAGGAACACCGCGATGGTGCCTCCCCATGATTTGATGAGAGACCAGAAACTAGTAAGACTTTGGAGAAATGTGTCTCCTGTGATAGTTGGAACTTTGGTTTCATTTATAACTCGGATAGTGTGTAATAGGCTGCGGGTATAGTTATCAAAAGCGGAGGACCATCCTTCTTTTATATAGTTATTTAGGGTTCTGACTGCTTCTGAGGCATTTTTTACTTTCCACAGTGTTACACATATGCTATTGAAAGGAGGAAGGCAGGAGACTCCCTGGAGGTTCCAGAGGAGATCTACCTGCTCTTGTAATACAAAGGTTTGTTGATTTAAGTTTAGTATGGCTAATCGAAGATGTGCGTTGATTTGTTGTTGTGTATCTAAGGCCTGAGCTGTTAAAGCACTAAGGTTATTGAGGGTATGGGCGGTTTGAACCGACGTGGAAATGGCGATCCCAGTGGCCACGGCAGAAGCTGCTAGTGCTGCGATGAGGCGACAGCTGCTGCAACAATACCAAAGTCTCTTTTCTGTTGGGACAAACTTATTGGAAAGTTAGAAGTTCTGTTGACAGGCATAGGAAGATATGTTGGGATTCGGACTATGAGCATCGAGTCAGAGTGTGGGTGCCAGCAGTTGGACAAAAGACAAGTAACGTTGGGGGAGTCACAGGGTACGGTGCGGTTGACTATAGAAGATACATTAAAAGATACAATGAAGAAGGGTGATAATACACAGGGCTGAGAGTGAAAGGGGAAACTTGAATAGGTTTCATAGCGGGTAACGTTGGGTTGTCCAGTTGGGAAGCAGGATTGTGGACTCAATGTTATATAGGGTGTGGTGAATCTCTTTGTAGTATTTACTAATAAAGTGACATTCTCTAAATTACCTTTTCTGGTTGAAAGGGGGATGGCATTAAGACAAGCATGGGGTCCACAAAGAAACATTTCTGCCAATGTGGCTGGCGTTCCAGGGGCACAAGGGTTACGTTGGTAGAAAGGTGTCTGAAGGCTCTCAGGGTTTAGGGGTTGGGGGCCATACCACCAACGACTGAGGTTGGATGGTGTAGGTGGTAGATAAACTGGGTTAAAGGCGTAGCAGTCCCGCCACATCCATTGTTTGTCGGGGGTAGAATACTCTGAATGAGATTTCTCGCGACGGGGACAGGGGACGGGAGCCTCAGAGAAAAAGAGATCATAGGTATCGGGTTCCGAGGCATTCGTCGGGAGGTCAGTAGTGGAGATGGGCAACAAGATCTCCATCACGTATGTGGGAAAGGGTTCACTGCGGTTTTTCTGTAGATCAGCACCGCTACTTTATGGAAAAGTAAGCAAGGGTATTTATTAGAGTCAGTAAGAGAGGAAGAATTGTTGTTAGAAATATTATAGTGAGTAAAGCATAGCGTGTCCTTCAAAGGGAATGAGGAGGCATTATGTGGAATAAAAGGTGATGGCTTAACATGTGGTTGTCTAGTGGATACATTGGAAGAAACAAAGGTGGGAAATTGGGGACTATCCCATCTCACCGTCAGGAACACTGGTGGGGTCCTCACTATTCCCCAGTTTATTTCCGTCTGTGTTGGTTTCCACAGGTGTGTTGACAGGGCGTACACAATGAACAGGAACCCAAACGGGGACATCGTCACCTGTTGGCAGAACACAAACAGAACCTCTGACCTGAGCTATTAATCGGTCAGGGCCTCGCCATTGAGTTGTTAGAGGGTCTCTCCATTTTATCATTGCTGGGGGATGCGTAATGGGCTGCCAGTGACGGTCAGCTTTGCAAAGGTTGTCCTTGTCTCGATTTAAAAAATTTACAATATAAAGAATAAGAGAATTGAGTTGTTGGGGATGTTGACATAGGGGGTTGAGTTCTCCCTTTTTTATTTTTTTAAGATAAGTTTTATAGGTGCGGTGGGCACGTTCAACGATGACTTGTCCTTGTGGATTATAAGGAATACCTGTGATGTGGGTTATATCAAATAAGGCACAGAAGTTTTGTATGTAGGTGGAAGTGTAGGCAGGACCATTGTCTGTTTTAATGGTATTAGGAGGTCCCATGTAGGCAAACGCTTGTAGAAGGTGGTTTTTTATGTCTGTGGCCTTTTCTCCTCTATGGAGTGATGTAAAAATAAGGCCTGAATGAGTATCAATAGACAAGTGTACATACTTATTGGTCCCAAAGGAGGGAACATGGGTGACGTCTGTCTGCCATATTTCATTGGGCTTTATACCTTTTGGGCATATGGAGTCTGAGGTATGGGGTATAAAGGGTGCACATACAGGATAGGTGGAAACTATGGCCTTGGCTTGAACGGGGGAAGGTCCGAATTTGTAAATGAGGGATGGGCTATTACAGTGGAATTTGGAATGGAATATTTTAGCCGCCATGACCTTTTCAGATGGTTCAAGGGCTGGTGGGGTGAGTGTTGCTAATACACTCACGGCTGTGTCTGTTTTGGCATTCCCCTCGGCAAGCGGCCCTGGAAGGTCGGTATGTGACTGGATGTGTCCTATCCAAAAGGGATATTGACGTCTCTGGATGAGCGTTTGTAAGAGAATAAGGTCAGAGCTTACTGTGGAGCGTGGGGATATTGTTGCTGCCTCCTTTAGGGTTGGCACTATGATTGCAGCGTAATGGCTGTCAGTATAGATATTAATAGGTTCGGAGGAAAACAGTTGGAAGGCATTAACAATGGCCTTAATTTCTGCTTGTTGAGCAGAGCAGTGTGGAAATTGAACGGTGTAACATTTATTGTTGGACACCACAGCTGCTTTTCCCTTTCCAGAGCCATCAGTAAACAC
>NW_003852541.1:4820985-4840204 GCF_000181295.1 Otolemur garnettii | reverse complement strand
CATGCCTTGTGGGAGACACTTCCACTGGAATCTTTTGTTTGGAGATTGATGATTAATAGATGGTAAAGAAAAGGCAAATTTTTCTCTGTCTGATGGGTGAAGAGGGATTGTGAAAAAACAATCCTTGAGATCAATTATAATGACATGCCATGAATCAGGGATGGCAGAAGGGAATGGGAGGCCAGGCTGTGTGGCTCCCATGGGCACCATGCAGGCGTTTACCGCCCTAAGATGCTGTAAGAGGCGCCACTTTCCTGACTTCTTTTTTATGACAAATATGGGGTGTTCCAGGGAGAGGTGGAAGGTTCTAAATGTCCTAGTAAGAGTTGTTCTTGGACGAGTAAATGGGCTGCTTGGACCTTTTCTAGGGTAAGGGGCCACTGAGGAACCCAGACAGGTGTATTTTGTTTCCAAGTTATTTTTTGTGAGGGTATATGTTTTTCTTCAGTGGCCCCGAGCAAAAAGGTTGCTCATTGGTGAGGACTAGGTTAAGCTTACTAAGGACATCTCTCCCCCAGAGGTTGATAGGTAGATGCTCCATGACATAGGGCTGAAACTGTCCTGTGGCCCCCTCTTCGTCCTCCCATTGGAGGAATGAGGACGAACGCCAGGGTTGGGAGATCCCTCCTACCCCTTGGATTGTTGTAGATGGTTTATCTAGAGGCCATGTGCGAGGCCACGAGCCTGCGGATATTACTGATACATCAGCTCCTGTATCGAGGATACCCTGCTTTTGTTTCCCTTGTATGGTGAGGTTTCGTAGGGGCCTGTCAGTGAGGCTAGCTACCATAAAGGCAGCTGTGCCCGTTGATCCGAGGCCCCCGGTTCGGGATGGTTGCAAAACCGGATTGTTGGTCTTAAAGAGGGGAAGTAACACTAGTTGAGCAATGCGGGTCCCTTCCGGGACCACTGTAATACCTTGAGGGCTATGAGCAAGCACTTTAAGTTCTCCTGTATAATCCTTGTCTATAACCCCTGGAACAACAAATAATCCTTTAAGGGCTGTGCTGCTTCTTCCCAGGAGCATGCCTACACAGGAAAGAGGGAGTGGACCATAGACGCCTGTAGTAATGGCCTGTACTCCCATCTGTGGGGTGAGTATTACTCGCTGGTTGGTGGAAATGTCCAGGCCGGCACTGTGGGGTGTGGCTCGGATGAGCCGCTCAATTGACAGCTTAGTGGGGCGCCCACCGAGCCCAGCGGGAGGCGGCCAAGCAGGAGCCGGAGGAGGGGCCCGGCTCACAGCGCCCGCTGCGCTCCCTCCTGCTGCCGCCAGGGACCCACGCCGCAGCTCTAGCTATAGCGCCTCCCGCTTCTGCCTGTGCCCCCAGCCCGCCCTCAGGTGCCCGCAGCCCAGTGGTGCGGCTGAGGCGACTGTGCTGCCACCGGCCGGGGGTGTTCGGGGTAAGCGTGCACGCCCACTGTGGCCGCGGACGCTGCTGTGGAGGCGTCAGAGCACAGCCGGCCGAGGGTCCCGGGGACCCCAGGAGGGCTGCTCCGTGGAGCTTCATTCACACAAAAGGGCCAACAACCCTCCTCTGTTTCCCCTTCTATTTCTGCCCCGCTGCTTGTGTCGAGGGATCTAAAGGATGAGAGGTCAGGGTATAGGGGCCCGGACGTCTGTTCCCCTTTCTCCTCCAGTGGCTCAGGAGGATCCTGAGTCCCCTGACACTCGGCCTGTGCTCATTCGAAATCCTCCCGCACTTTCTCAAGTTCTTTTTGAGCGACCTGAGCCGGACGGGGAGGGCGTCTCGAACTGCTCTCCATAACGAGAATGCCCAGGTGGGGAAGCCTTGGGGGCCCTTCCGCCTCAACTCATCTGTCAAATCTTGTTTTACTCGTTCCCAATCGTGGGGATTTAGAGCTCCCTCAAAGGCAAACCCTGGACTGCTCTCCTGCACTAGTCTTATGAATTCCTGTAAGGTCGAATCATGGACCTTCATTCCATGCTGCTTCAGCAGCGCCTTAAGGCTGTTAACTTACTTTGTTGACCACCCATCTTAGGGCGTTTGGGGTCTCTTGGACGTTTGGGTGGGTAGTGCACTTACCCCGATTGTGGACTTATGCGCGCCGCCTCCACGATCCGAAGACTGTCTCGCTCCTGGTTCCTGGAGCTACACCGATCTCAGTGGGACCTCCACTTGACACTGCCCGACCAGTGGGCGGTGTCAGGGAGTTCGTGATCGGTGTATGAGAGGGAGAAGAAAAGGGTGGACACAATCACACAACCACTCATACAGTATAGGAAGAAGGCTGAGCCGAAGCTGTTTATTAGGGATCGCTACAATCTTATATAGGGTTAGTTGAGGGGGCGTGGTTACTTCATGAAGCTGAATCTATAAGGCTAGGAATGTAGTCTTTGGCCGATGATAGGTTTAAAATGTGAGGGGAGGGCGGAGGGGTTATGCTGTTCTGACGGGAGGGGCCCTGCGCTATGCTCTGCGTTTCTGTCTAAGTCTTGTACAATGTAGCTAGTTCTATCCAGTTTTCTTACCAGTACTGGTCTTTTCATCTGGCCTTTTCACGTGGGGGTTGAATTAGCCTAGCACTTCCTCTTAGGATGTAGTTTAATATTTCTGTTAACCCTTACATGTTTTGTTTTGCTTTTTTTTTTTTTTTTAATTGTTGTAGGGTTTTGTTACTCCAGGAATCAGCCTGAGGTACATATAAACTGAAAGTCTTCTGATTTCTTTTCTAGGCCTGTTCTTTTCTCTGGCCAGGTGCAGTGAATTTGAACTCCTTACCTCCATGCAGTTGCTTTTGAATGTCTTTTTTTATCCTTAAATGTAAGGCTCTGTGAAGCAGAAAAATGGAAATGAAGAGAGAAAAAAAGTGGGCACTGTACCTTAAATCCTGTGGAACCTACATCAGCTCAGTGGGCATTATAACAGCAGCAGTCTGCCTTTCTGTCTGAACCTTTATGAGCCAATGCAGTAATCCAAAGTCAGAACCTAGATCCCCATTATTTGAGGAAAAGGAACCTTATTGGCTCTTTGGCTCACAAGGAATGGTAGGGTGGCTGCCTCCTTTGGGGTTATAGGCCTTCCTATAGAAGCTGCAAGCTTTCAGATAGATGACAGAATTTCAAAACAGTTGTATCAGATTGTGCCAGCTCAGTTATTATTGTCTAGGTGGATGGACAAAACTCTGCTGCTTTCTACTCTGCTTTCAGGAAAGAAGGCATCCATTTTTGTTTTATCTCACATGTATTTTAAAGTTTCAGCATTCTGTCTTCAAGTAAAGTTGAGGGTGAGGTCCTGCATGAAAAATTCACAGTTGGGTCAGTGCCTGTAGCTCAGTGGCCAGGGCACCAGCCACATACACTTTAGCTGGTGGGTTTGAATCCAGCCTGGGCCTGCCAAACAACAACAACAACTACAACCAAAAAATTGCTTGGGATCGTGGTGGGTGCTTGTAATCCCAGCTACTTGGGAGACTGAGGCAAGATATTTGCTTAAGTCCAAGAGTTAGAGGTTGCTGTGAGCTGTGACGCCACAACACTCTACCTGGAGCAACAGCTGGAGACTGTCTCAAAGAAAAAAAAAAAACTTCACAGTTATGAAGTTATTTCTTATTATTTGGATAAGAAACTGTGATAGGTTGGTTGCCACTCATCCAGCATTATCTTCAGCTACTCAGAAGGCTTTAATCTTTGCTCTTTAAATGTAAGTTTTGTCATTTAATAAGTATGTCTTAAAGTAAGTATATTTTACTCATGTCTTTTGTGTACTTTTTTTTTTTTAAATTCATTTTCAAAAACCAGAGTTTAGGGCAGCACCCATAGCTCAGTGGTTAGGACACTGGCTACATACACTGAGGCTAGTGGATCTGAACCTGGCCCAGACCAGCTAAAACAACAAGACAACTGCAACAACAACAACAAAAAATAGGTGGGCATTGTGGCGGGCACCTGTAGTCTCAGCTACTTGGGAGGCTGAGGCAAGAGAATTGCTTAGGCCCAAGAGTTTGAGATTGCTGTGAGCTGTGATACCATGGCACTTTACCCAGGGCAACAGCTTAAGGCTCTGTCTCAAAAAAATCTCCCCCAAAATGGAGTTTTAAAATTATAGCTTTCTTAGTAGGTATAGTCTTTAATAAGAAAAAGATTAACCCATTCAGAACAGAAAGTAGAAGGAAACAGTTTTTAGCTTTATTGTGGAAAAGTTTAAACATATATAAAAGTAGTATAATGAATTCCCATGTATTCATCATCTAGTTTCAATAGTTATCAATTCATGGTCATTTTTGTTTCATGTATACCAGTGGTTTTCCACTAGGGATGATTTTGTCATTTTTCAGTATCTTGAAATATTTTTGCTCCTCATACCCTTGGGAGGAGTTGAGAGGGAAGTTGCTACTGCCATCTAGTGGCTAGAGGACAGGTATACTGTTAAATAGTCTACAGTACACAGGGCAGCCCTATACAAGAAAGAATTATCTAGCCCAAGATGTCAGCTGAGGTTGAGAAATACAGCACTGGCTTTATGCACTGACATTTTTATAACATTGAGTCCGTCTGTCCAAGAATGAGAGGTCATTGGTATTTGTTGAAGTATACTTTAATGTCACTCAGGACTGTTATTTCATACTTGTTTAAAATTTATTTCCCTATTTTTTGTTAGTATAAATGAAGCCTATTGATTATAATATTTTGACATATTATATTCTGCTACTTCACTGAATGAGTTTTTATCATTGATTCTCTGGGATTTTTTTCAGATATTATCAGCATATATCAGATATTATCAGCAGATAGAATTTCTACTTTCTGTTTACTCATCCTTATGTTTCTAAATGATTTCTCTTTTCTGATTGCCCTGCTTAATACATATAGTACAGTGTTAAATAGTAGGGAAAGTAGTGGATATTCTTGCCTTGGTCTTGATCATAGTGGAAATACCTATAATGCTTCTTCATTAAATAAGGTAGTAGCTTAGGTATAGCTTAAGGTATACTAAGACTAAGGTATATGTATTTTATCGTGTTGAGGAAGTATCCCTTAATTTCTGTTTTTTAGTGTTTTTTATTATTGGTGTAGAATATTAAAGGTTCTCTCAGTATCTTCAGATATTTATTATTCCCTTACATATATACATTATAATATACCGTAATAAGTATTATACTAAGGGGATAATAAGCACAAAAGAAGTGGTACACAGAGGTGTTAACACTTGAACTGAATCTGAAGGCTGCAAAGGAGGTTAGCATAGAGCAAAAAAAAGGGAATATACTTAAATTAGAAATAACAGAAATGAGGTAACTTATGAGTCTAGCATAGGCTTTAGAAACCAAACTACATTTCCTAATTCATACTATGTCCCTCCTACCCTAATTCTTTCTGTCCATTCTCCTGATCACTTTTACACTCTCGCCCTCCTTAAATGAACATGCTTTATTCTTTTGTTCACTCTAGAGTTCAGCTGTCATAGATGATTATTTTATATCCAGTGCTTTATTTTTTAGTACCTTTTAGCTACATGGCAAGCCCTTATCAAGATACCATTAATCTTTATTCCTTTTACACCATTAGTCTCAGCCAATCACATGAATCATTGGCAATTGCTTTTTTTTTCTTTTTCCAGGATTTAAGAGTAGTCCCAAACCCACAAAATCAACTCAAACTCAAGAGCCATTTCAAGGGATGAGGAAAAATCTCAAAAGGGATGAACCCAGGGACTTCATGTTAGAAAAACCCTGCATATATGAAGACAAATTAAATAAACAAGACAAAAATGAAAGTTTACAAATAATTTCAATCACCCATACAAAAATCTTCACTGTAGATGGAAACCATAAAAATAATGAATTTGGCCAAAACTGCAACCTGAAATCAGTCTTCATTAAGCAACAGAGATTTTCTAGGGAAAAAACATTGTCAAAATATGAAATACAAAGAAAAAGCTTCAAGCAGAATTCAAATATACATAACCAACCAAAGATCAAGACAGCAGAGAAACGCTATAAATGTAATACATGTGAAAAAGCCTTCATTCACAATTCATCCCTTCGTAAACATCTGAAAAACCACACTGGAGAGAAATTATTTAAATGTAAAGAATGTTTAAAAGCCTTCACCCAAAGTTCTGCTCTTATTCAACATCAAAGAACTCATACGGGAGAGAAACCCTACCTATGTAAGGAATGTGGGAAAGCCTTCAGCCATAGTGCATCCCTTGGTAAGCACCTAAAAACCCATACTGTGGAGAGATCCTATAGTTGTAAAGAATGTGGTAAATCTTTCAACCGAAGGTCAGGCCTGTTTTTGCATCAGAAAATCCATGCCCAAGACTATCCACATAAATATAATCCGGGTAGGAAGGCATCCAGTTGTAATACCTCTCTTTCTGGATGTCAAAGAATTCGTTCCAGAAAGAAGTCCTACTTATGTAACGAATGTGGCAATACCTTTAAGTCTAGCTCATCCCTTCGTTATCATCAGCGAATTCACACTGGAGAGAAACCTTTCAAATGCAGTGAGTGTGGAAGAGCCTTCAGTCAGAGTGCATCTCTGATTCAACATGAAAGAATTCACACTGGAGAAAAACCCTATAGATGTAATGAATGTGGAAAAGGCTTCACTTCTATTTCACGACTTAATAGACACCGAATAATTCATACTGGGGAGAAATTGTATAATTGTAATGAATGTGGGAAAGCCTTAAGTTCTCACTCAACACTTATTATTCATGAGAGAATTCATACTGGAGAGAAACCATGTAAGTGTAAAGTGTGTGGGAAAGCCTTCAGACAGAGTTCAGCTCTCATTCAACATCAGAGAATGCATACTGGAGAAAGACCCTATAAATGTAATGAGTGTGGGAAAACATTCAGGTGTAACTCATCCCTTAGTAATCATCAGAGAATTCATACTGGAGAGAAACCATATCGATGTCTGGAATGTGGAATATCTTTTGGACAAAGTGCAGCTCTTATACAGCATCAGAGGATTCATACAGGTGAAAAACCTTTTAAATGTAACACATGTGGGAAAACTTTTAGACAGAGCTCATCACTTATTGCACATCAAAGAATTCATACTGGAGAGAAACCCTATGAATGTAATGCATGTGGGAAACTCTTTAGCCAGAGGTCATCCCTTACTAATCATTATAAAATTCATATTGAAGAGGACTCCTTGAAAGCAGATTTGCATGTGTGAAAGCCTTAAACCAAAGCTTATCAGAGGATACATAGTTGAGATTGAAACACATATAATGAATATGAGGAAACTATTTTAGTTTAAAGTCCTTATCAGATACTAAGTTTTAAGGTTAAACCTTGACTATGTAATAAATATGGGGGGAAAGTTTCATACTTGTCACTCACTTTTTAAAATATCTTGAGAGAAACAATTCACAAGTACAGACATTGGTATTGGCCATTTGTAAGATAAAATGCTTTTGTCTCTGTTTATACAGTAATGTATGCTATATGTGACATGTAAACATGAGAATATTTGGGGTGTAGAGGTGCTGGATTTCTTATTAGAAAAACAGCAACTGTATAAGCTGCTAGCATATTTATTATAACTAATATTTTAATAGCTAACAAAAGAATTGATCTTGAGAATATATGCATTTTTAGAGCAAAGGACCAAATAAAGGAAAAAACTGAAAACCCCCTCTCAGTGTCTGGAATTTATCTCTATCTCTTTCTGACATGTTTTTGGACTTTGTTCATGGCTTTCATTAAAAAGAGAAAGAATTTGTTCATGTGTCTATAGACCATGCACCTATCTTCTTCAGAGAAGCTTCTGTTCATGTCTCTTGTCCACAATGAAATGGGATCACTAGGGTTTTTTTTCGAAATAAGTTTGAGTTCTCTGTGAATTCTGATTATTAGACCTTTGTCGGAAATATAACCTGCAAAAATCCTCTCCCATTCTGAGGGCTATTTGCTTTACTTAGTGTGTTCTTGGCAGTACAAAAGTTTTTTAATTTGATCAGATCCCAGTAATGTATTTTTGACATTGCATCAATTGCCTGGGGTGTCCTCATAAAATATTCTCCCAGGCCATTTTTTTCAAGCATTTAGCCAGAGGTCATCCCTTATTAATCATTATAAAATTAGGGTTAGGGGTTAGGGTGCATACTGGAGAAAGACCCTATAAATGTAATGAGTGTGGGAAAACATTCCTTAGTAATTCATCCCTTAGTAATCATCAGAGAATTCATACTGGAGAGAAACCATATCAATGTCTGGAATGTGGGATATCTTTTGGCCAAAGTTCAGCTCTTATTCAACATTGAAGGATTCATACTGGAGAGAAACCCTTGAAGTGTAACACATGTGGGGAAACTTTTAGACAAAGTTCGTCGTGTATTGTACATCAGAGAATTCATACTGGAGAGAAACCCTATGAATGTAATTAATACATGTGGGAAACTTTTCAACCACAGGTCATCCCTTACTAATCATTATAAAATTCATATTGAAGAGGACTCCTACAAAATAGATTTGCATGTTTGAAAGCCTTAAACCAAAGCTTATCAGAGAATATATACTCAAGACTGATGTAATAATAATGGGTATGAAAAACTCTGTAATAATTTAGTCCTCATTAGATGTTAAATTCCATGGATGATCTTTGATTATGTAATAGGAAGAAAGACACTTTTAAAAATAACCAGAGATGAAGAATTTACAACTGAAGACATGACTTTGGTCATTTATAAAATGTGTTTGTTTTCCCTCTTAATACCCCTACTGTATGCTAGATATACGTGATCATAAGAAACATGTAAGTAGGTAGGGAAGTGTGCTCTGGATTTTCTCTTTAGAGAAAACACCAAAGTGTTTATATGTATACTGGTAATATTTTTTAAATAACATTTTAATAGCATATGAAAGAATTAATCAAAGAAAGTATGCATTTTTAGAGAAAAGGACCAAAATAGGAAAAAATGAAGTATAAACTACCTCTCAGCCTCTTGGTTTGTCCTTTTCCTGGCCTAATGTCAAACTTTATGCATGAATTTCATTAAAAAACAGAAAAATTAAAATCTGGCCTTTTTTGTTCTGGTAATTGCTGTGAATTGGGAATTTTCTTCTCAATTTCTAAGTCTACTCAGAAACTTTTTTGTTGCTTAGAAGTCATATTGTATACCTGCTATGTAGCCTTAGAACTGTCAGCTTAGATGTATTAAAGAGAATAATAGGCAGTTATTTCAAGTCTAAAGCTACAGCAAAAGGACCTATGAGAAGTTTAAAAATTCTAACACCTACGGCAAAATCTTGAAAAGGACAATGCTGTAATCTGAATGTTGTATTCTCCCAAATTTACATATTAAAATCCTAACCTGCAAGGTAATGGTAGTAAGAAGTGGTGCCTTTGAGGAGATGATTAGGTCATCAGAGTGGAGCCTCATGGATAGGATTAGAGGGAAAAGAGGCCCAAGAGAGCTTGTTCTACCCTTCTACCATATGAGGACCCACCAAGAATATACCTTCTCTGAACCAAAAGAGAGCCTTCACCAGACACCAAATCTGCTAACACCTTAATCTTGGACTTAAAGCCTCCAGAGCTAAATAAATAAATAAATTTCAGGAGTTTAAAAGTTATCCAGTGTGAGGTATTTTGTTACAGCAGCCTGAACATACTAAGATCGACATCAGTTATTTGATAGACTCAGTAAATGGAGGGGAGAGGTTGTGTATTTTCATGAGAGGGGTATAGCAGTCCTGGGGGTATTACAATACTAGGTCAATATGTGTAGACAAGCTCGTATTCTATCTCCTTCCTCCAGAAAGCCATTTGATATATTGTCCTTGAACAGAGACTATATCAGGTATTAAACTGATAAGAACAAATATTGTGCTTGATCTTAGCCAAAAGACTGAGAAGCAATCAGTGATTAAAAAAAACAAAACAAAACTAGAGGAGGTACTTTACTGCCCACTACAAGTTGTAGGAAGAAAGGCCTTTCTTTAGGATGCCATGAATTAGGGGTGTGGTGTGGTGTTGAGGGACTAATAAATGAGTAAGCAAATTATATCACAGTATATAAATGTTTTAATAGACAAATAAGTTATGACAGTATGTTGCAGTATCAGAGTATTGAAAAATATGCACAAGATGAAGATAGAGACATCAAGGGAGCCTGAAGACATGAAAGTTTTCCAGAGGCAGTGATTGATGCCTAAAACAAGTTTGGAGAAATATTACTTTTCTGAGGGTGAAGTAAACATTCCATATAAGAGGAAACTGTGCCAGAGTAGAGGTGAGTAATACTGACATGTTTGGGAAACTTAAGTGTAGAAATAGCAAGAGAATGATAGATGCTAAAGCTTGAGTAGAAAGCAGAGGCCAAATAAGCATTATTTGCCATGCTAAAGAGTTTGGATTTTATCTTATAATCGATAGGGTTAAAAATGTTAACAAAAGGAAATTGTAGTGACAATGTGTAGAGGATAAATTTAGGGAGGTTGAAGAAAGCTGGACAGACTGATGCTTAGAAATCTGGGCTATTATAATAAAAGGGTCCAAACTCAAGTAGGAACAGTATGGATGGAGAATATGGGACAGATAATCATGTATTAGAATAAAACATAGTTTGCAAGCAAATAAGTGATGATAATGAGAGGGGGAAAAGCTAAGCTAACTCACAGGTAGTGTTGCCAGATAAAGATGTCCTGTATTTAATGATTTTGTCCTATATCTAGTATTGACTTTGTTAGGACACACTAAATATATTCAGAGATTTTTTCTAGTGAAAAATCAACACATAGAGCTGTTTTTCTGCTTTGGTAATTGGCATTTAAATCACTAACACAAATTAGAAATCATACTTAAGTGTTTTACATACCAGCTAGAAATCTTACTTCTGCAAATAAAGATCGGAAAAATCCCTCCTGGTCTCTCCTAAGGGACAATAAAAAGGGTTAACTGGGAATAAAGTAGTTGTTTTCCATATTAAAGGAAAAGACTTCTTTTGGCCAAAGTCCCTAGTCATAAATAATCCCCAGTAATTAGATTTTTTGATCAGTACAGGTGCTCTAGAAATCATTCAGCAACAGCCTCACTCTAGTGGCTGTGTTTCTGAAAGTTAGCAAGTTAACTACAGCCTCCAGCTTCTGAAAGTCAGCCAATTAGTGACTGCCTCATGTTTCTAGACGTCAGTCAGCCTCAGTCCAGTGGCCATGCTTGTGAAAATACCCCAGTCAATAAGAGTTACTACAGCAACCAAGCTACCACACTTGAAAGTCTGACCATCCATAAGCACTCCTCTGCTTCTGTAAATCCGCCAATCCCTGGGCATCAAGCTTCCAGAAACCTTGGAAGAAATAAGCTCTGGCTTTCATCAGGGAAACTTTTCCTTGCAAATAGAGCTCTCATTGCAAGCACCCATGAAGTTTACCTTTTCTATGTCACATACCAAGTTCAGTTTGTTAGTTTGTAACTTTGCAACCATTTCAACAATTCAACCCCAGTTTGTTGTTAGTTATGCTTCAATCTTGTGAGTGGATACCAGTATTTTTGATTCTTGTGGTGATATCTATTTTTTGAATTTTGTAGTTTGTGTTAAGAATACATAGTATGAGATCTGCCTATTTATTTTTGGTGTATATTTGAATCCTGAATGCAAGTGAAAATTTCATGATTAATTTTCAAGACATTGGGTATCTTAAATTAGAGGAAAGTCCTTTTGAAGCTTTTTCTGCAGTATACAGTTGTTTATTCAATATAAAAAAATGACAAAAAGTAAGCTGGAAACCAACATATACTAACAGCTAAGCCTAAAATATATGTGATTTCCTCCACTACTAAAGAAAGGGATAAAGGATAAGATTTCTGATTAAAAGAAATAAAGATGAAAATAAAATAATCACAACAGAAGTTGTAATGACCTTCCACAGTGTATATCATTTCATCAATCTTTCCAGTGCAAGTGATCAGTAGAACATATTAAAATAATATCTAATTCTAAAATTGCAAACAAATTTTCAAGTGCTAGGATAAAATCCACTGTAATAATAAAATAATCACTATTTGCTATGGCAGAGATCATTAAAAATATAAAATGCCCTATATTTTTATAATATAGCCCAGATGCAAATAATCACAATGATACAAAAAATTTTCCCTTTTGCTTATGCAATGTTCTTCTTTTGAAAAATCTTGCTTATAGGGCTATCTTATCCCTTCCAAATTAGACCTCAGAAATACAAAATTTTTGCTGAATGCAATTGTTAATAAGAAACGTTTACTGCTTTGGTGGATGTAACATATAATAAATACAAATTTATTATATTTGTAGTAATACTTATTTGTAGATGTGTAGCAAGAGCTGACAATATTTATTATATTTGTATATGTGTAGCAAGAGCCAACAAAGACAAAAGACCCCAGGCACCAATTGGAAGAGGAAGTGGCTTTATTCACCAGTCGGGAGACTCAGCGGACTAGTGTTCCAAAAATCGAACCCCCCCCACCCCCAACTCAATCTCTGGTCTTCCTTTTATACATTTTAGGGCTTGGGTGCATGTGAAAGTCTTGTGATTCAAGGAAAGGTCAGGTTGGCCCATGCCCTTGATGCAAGGCAGGCCAACTGTCCTCAAAGATGACAGAAGGTTAGGGAAGTTACAAGGTTACTACATAGGTCCAACATGTATCCTCTGAAGGACATATAGATAACAGAGACATCTACTGCAGTAGGGGTAGCAATTAGTGGCTTTCATACAAGTCATAGACTGCCTGGCTAATGCCTGCACAGAGTTATTAGAACAGAGTCTAGCTCTGCTTTACTCACTTGCCTTAGATGCATAAAAGTACATTTTGGGCCAGGTGTGGTGGCTCACACCTGTAATTTCAGGACTTTGGAAAGCTGAAGCAGGATGATCACTTGAGGCCAGGAGTTTGAGATGAGCCTGGGTAACAACAAGGCTCCATCTGTACAAAAAGTAAAAATGAAAATTACCATATAAATGATTTTCATTCAAAATTAAAGCTAAGCCTGGAGTATTGAAAGTGTTGGCTATCCTGCCCGTATTCTGCATCATGCTATACAGAAAACATCTTGATATCTGGTATACTGACCCTGAAATATTCCTCTTTGGCGTTCAAACAGTTTTAATTAAGCAGTTAAAGAATTTTTATGATTTTGGTGGCATTCAGTATTCTTTAATTCATTAGCACTCTGAAACTTGTTGAGATTTCCAGTGTTAGCTGTGATATGTAAATAGCTTGGAAGTGATCACTGCTGTCCTTGAAAGAAAAAGCTGGACAAACTGAAAAATAATAACTTTCATTTTATCTTTCTGAGAGCTGAAGGTGAAACACTGAAATCTGAAAAGACAGATATCAAAGGTGCAGCCCATATTTGCCGACTTGGAGCAGAAGCTCCTGGAGCCATGAGCTGGTAAGAAAACAAATGGTAATTATGAATTGCTAGAGGTTGAGTATGGACCAGACTGAGAGTGAGAAACTCCTGGGGGCCATAGTCTTAAGGAGTCCCCTATAATTCCATTGCCATTACTTCCAGGATTCCTACAAAACTCACAAGGTGAAGATCCAAGAAAGATTCCCTCAGGGCGCTGGCACAGAAAGGTAAGTAACCATTGTGAAATATAGAGCCTTCCATAAAAAAGCCAACACTTAGGAAGTAGTTGCTGTAGTGTTATGCTGGCTAGGAGGAAGGACATTCCTCCCAGGACATTCCTCCTCTCCCTAACCTTGCTATCTCACCAAAGGGTAAGGAAATACAATCAAAAGGGGTCAAGGCTTCAAGGAAATAGATTGGAAATACTGCAACCAGAGAGGATGTACAGGGGAAAGAGACAAAAATCTATACCACTTTAGAAGCATGAGAGATCTCAGCCCCCATACACAGTCCGACTGACACAAATTTAGTTGGAAGATTATACAATGCACCACCTCTGCCACCATACCAGCAGGGCTTTGGTATGTCAAAGAAAAAGAAGCCATACTCTGTTAAATAATGTAAGGAGGTTTATTCTGAGCCAAAGCCAAGAAACCTTGAGCAACTGGTGGTGGGGTTACAGTTTGGTTTTACACATTTTAGGGAGACAGGGATTACAGTGAGGTCATAAATCAATACATGGAAAACATACATTGCTTTGGCCCAAAAAGGTGGGACATCTGGAAGCAGGGAGCTTACAGGTTATAGGCAGGTTTACAGATTCTTTAGAAGACAATTGGCTGAAAATTAGGCTCCCTCTAAAAGACCACCAGTGAAAAGGAATGCTTAAGATAAAGGGTCAGTTAATTAGAGAAAAAATACCTGATAGACTCAAGTGGTTTGTTCTGTATATTGCAAACCTGCAGTTAGGTCTTTCATGGCCTTAGGCCTGTTATGAGTCACAAAGGACATCTCTAAGAAGGAGAAGGAGGCATGATGAGGTATATCTGATCTCCTTTATCAAGGCAAACAACTCAGTTTGGGGAATCCTCTTGGCCAAGAGGATATCCAATCAATAGCTGAGGAAAGAGCCTTAAGTATATATTTTAATTCCCAGGTACAATAACACTGGATTACAGCAACAGAACCACAAGACCCAAATTCCCCGAATGGAGTGTTTAGGAAAGTTCAAAATCCAGAATGGAGACAAAAAGATACTCAAGGAATTTGAAACCTCTGGCACACATGGCTAGCTGATTCCTAGCCAAGATAACACAACTATAGCAGCATATTAAAGAATTATACACCATGACAAATGGGATTTATCCCAGACATCCAAGATATGTTCTACATATGAAAATCAATTCATATTAACAAAATATGGACAGGGACCATGTTTTTCTTGATGTAGAAAAAGCAATTCACAAATTCATCTATTTCTAGTTTTATAGAGATTTGGATTTAGCGCTTCCTATTTCACTGGAAACAGTGAGGTAACAAAAGAATTCAGAAATGATGGATGTACATTTGTAGAGAACAACTACACTTGCACTATGGAGCCCAGAGTCCTTTCCAATTCTTACTCAAGTTGAGGGGAGACACACCCTCTCCTAGGTGTCCAGTCAAATTAAGGGATTTGTCTGATACCATCAAAGTCCCAAATTCCAAATCCTTAAGCTAAGCAACAGAGAGTACATCTTGCATGAACCTGATTGAATCAGGAGGGTGAGACAAAATTTTTTCTCCTTTGCAGAAGACAATATTGAGGTTCAGAGAATAAAGGATGTACCTGAGTTCACAGAGCAAGTGAAAGTATTGAGACAGTTTCAGATCTTTTCATTTTAAACCAGGATCTTGATACCCAGCACTCATTGCAAGTAATGTCCTGTTCCTTGACATTGGGGTTAGCTTATGCCCCTTGGGCCCTGTGAAAGCTCTTTGGACACTAATAAAGAGCTCATTTTTGAGGGCTCTATGCTCACGACTTCCTTTAGCCTTAAGTACCTCCCAAAGGCTTCCCCCTAATACCATTACATGAGGGAGTAGAGTTTCAACATATGAATTTTGAGAAGGAAATGAGCATTCTGTTATGACCCCACTTAATTCTGTTACATATTTCTGCTTCTCTCTTCAATCCTTCCAGATTTCCTTGAATTCCAAAATTTTGGTTGTGTAAATTATCACGAATATTATTATGGGTTGGTATTGAGACAATTGGTGATTTCAATTTTGAAAATTTGTATTCACACATTTTATTTTTTTATTGTTGGGGTTCATTGAGGGCACAAAGAACCAGGTTGTGAAGAGATGGTGACACCATCTTGCACGCTCACTCCCCCCCTCTTCCAGCAGCCACTATTCAGAGGAAAAATCATGGGACCCCACACCCCTGACCTTTCCCAGTCAGGCCAGGTAAAGTCAGCTGATGTAAAATCAGCCAATCAGCCAAAGACATACAGCTTTAACCGGAAAGTGCCTTACTGCAGGAGATGCTAATTACAGGGACATCAGCTTCAACCAATCCTGTCAGGGATTGAGTTTTAGCCAACCTCCTATGAGATTGATCCAATGGCCAATCCCGGACCAGATCCAAAATTGGACCAATGACCCATCTACCGCACTCCCTGAAAGGTATAAAACTACTTTCGCCTTTGTAACTAGGTCACCACCTGTGCAGCTGCGCTGTCCAGTGGAGCGCCCAAGCATATGCTTGAATAAAAGATACTCCTTTGTTTTTACATGTGTGTGTACGGTGGTCTCTTAGTGGCAACTCCAGTCCTTACAGTTGCAGTGATTGCATTTACATTTTATACATTTATATTATTTGTAAAAATAAAATTAGTATAATTGGGATGTCTACCACTTTAAATATTTGTCTTTATGCTAGAAACATTTGAATTATTCTCTTTTAGCTATTTTGAAATATACAATAGGTTATTGTATCATCACTCTACTGATCAATCAAACACTAGGTCTTATTCTATCAAGCTGTATATTGGTACCTATTAATCTACATCTCTTCTCTCGTAACTTTGAAAATATAGGTAGCTTTAAACCGTGGTGAAATACACTCCCCTAAGAGGATTTATACTGGACCATTAGGCTTGAAAGCCATAAGCCTTTTCTTGTCCTCACAGAGAGGCCCTAGAGAGAATGCTGGGCCAACTGGGAAGACCACGTTTTCTCAGGTGTTTTTCTGTTGTATCCAGTTTACAGTTGTTCAGGAAGCCCAACCCATACACTGTGCCAGGAGTAGGGAAGAGAATTCTGAGATGGGGCCCTGACCACAGGTTTCCTCTGCACATCAGCCCAAAGGACCTGCCATTTGAGTGTCCCTAGGCCTCTCTCTGGCCTGGCCTCATTCAGAGTGGACATAGCCTCTCCCTTAGGCTGAAATTCAAACAGAGGAACATCAGGTCCTTGTGGAACTATATGGGAAAGACTGGGCTTCTGTCTGCACAGTGAGAATCACTGTATGTGTTTGTCTCCATGACTCCTCCTCCCTATCCTCTCCCTTACCCATTATTTCACATCTTCTTGACACCATTTAGGTAAAAATTGCCATATATTCTCTCCCAACATTTCTTTTTCACTTCTTCCTATCTCCCTTGTTGCATAATATTTAATTTGTTTCAGATTAATTTTCCTTTTGTCACTCAAGAACCAGAAAAGACTCCATTTTTATTTGTCAATAAAATACAGTACTTCATTGGTACATCAGAAACTACCACTGGCTCACCCAGCTTCCCATATTCATGATCTGTGCAAACTCCTTCACACAGGAACACCCACTATCACCTACACTTTTATTAAGTGCTTTTCTTCAGCTGCTTTTCTTTCTAGTAATATACCCCATTATCCCTTGTTGTTTCAAAAATTCATCAAGAAATATCACCTATTAATTTTTTACCATTTTATTTTTATTGTTATTTTAATAGATTTAGGGGATACAACTGGTTTTTTTGTTAAAATGGATGAATTGTATAGCAGTGAAGTCAGGACTTTTGGTGTACCCATCACCCGAATAGTGAACTCAATAGGTAGGTCTGATCCTTCACTCTCCTCTTACCTTCTGATTCTCCTGAGTCCCTTTATGTGCGACCAGGTACACCCATCATTTAGCTCCCCCTTATAAGTGAGTACATGTGGTATTTGTTATTCTCTTCCTGAGATACTTCACTCAGAATAATGGCTCCCAGTTCCATCCAATTTGCTGTAAAAAACATTATTTCATTCCTTTTTATGGCTAAAAAGTATTCCATGGTGTATAAATATATATACTACATTTTATTTATCCACTTGTTGATGGGCACTTAGGTTGATTCGATATCTTGGTGATTATGAATTCTGTGGCAATAAACATACACATGCATGTGTCTTTTTAATATAGTGACTTCTTTTCCTTTGGTTAGATACCCAGTAGTAGGATCTAATATTAGGTCTGCTTTTAGTTCTTTGAGGAATCATCATATAGTTTTCCATAAAGGTTGTACTAATTTACATCAATGGTGAGTAAGTATTCCCTTTCACCACACTGGAGGCAACATTTGAATCAACATTAAAATTTTACACTGAAACATTGAAACAGTTTCATCTACCTTAGATGATTTTCTCAAATGTTTAAAATGGAATGCCCATGTTTCCTTATCCTTAAAAAGACAAGCAGCCTTGAAAATGAGTGAAAATCATTCCTTTTAAAGGCACATCCTCCTTAATCCCAATTTCTGAATAAATACAAGAATCTCATCTTACCTTAAAAGACAAATATAGACTCAGGGTGAAGGGATGGTCATCTATATTCCAGGCTAATGGAAAGCAGAAAAAACCTGGTGTTGCAATTTTATTTGCAGATACAATAGGTTTTAAACCAACAAAAGTAACCAAAGATACAGGTGGCCACTTTATATTTGTTAAGGGCAATACTCAATATGATGAGATCTCAATTATCAATATCTATGTACCCAACCAGAATGCACCTAAATTTAAAAAGAGACTCTAACTGGCATGAGCAACTCAGTTTTCCCCAGCTCCATCATAGTCGGAGATTTTAACACTCCTTTGGCACTGTTGGTTAGATCCTCCAATAAGAAGCTTAGCAAAGAAATCTTAGATTTAAATTTAACTATTTAACTTCTGGGCTTATCAGACATCTACAGAACATTTCATCCTAACAAAACTGAATACACATTTTTCTCATCAGTACATGGAACATACTCCAAAATTGATCACATCTTAGGCCACAAATCTAACCTCATCAAATTTAAAGGAATAGAATTATTCCATGCATCTTCTCAGACCATCATGGAATAAAAGTTGAACTCAGCAACAACAGGAATCTGCAGACTCATACAAAAATAAGGAAGCTAAATAATCTTATGCTGAATGATAGATAGGTCAGAGATGAGATCAAGATGGAAATTACCAAATTTTTAGAACATAATGATAATGAAGATATGAGTTATCAGAACTTCAGGGATACTGCAAAGGCAGTCCTAAGAGGGAAGTTTATAGAACTGCAAGCCTTCCTCAAGAGAACGGAAAGAGAGGAAGTTAACAACTTGATGGGACATCTCAAGCAGCTGGAAAAAGAACATTCCAATCCCAAATCCAGTAGAAGAAAAGAAATAACCAAAATTAGAGCAGAATTAAATGATATTGGAAATAAAAGGATTATAGAACAGATCAACAAATCAAAAAGTTAGTTTTTTGAAAAAAATCAACAAAATCGATAAACCTTAGGCCAACCTAGGCCTAACCAAGAAAAAAAGAATAAAGTCTCTAATCTCATCAATCAGAAATGGTAAAGATGAAATAACAACAGACCCTTTAGAAATTCAAAAAATCCTTAATGAATATTACAA
>NW_003852541.1:4809271-4818636 GCF_000181295.1 Otolemur garnettii | reverse complement strand
GAGCTGGAAAGTGTTCTTCTTAGCAAAGTATCACAGGAATGGAAGAAAAAGTATCCAATGTACACAGCCCTATTATGAAATTAATTTATAGCTTTCATATGAAATCTATAACCTAATAACAGCCTAAGTATATAGGGAGGCAGGAGGGAGAAGGGAGGGGGGACTAGGTGGAGGGAGGGTGATTGGAGGGATCGCTTCTATAGTTTATCTTACAAGGGTACAAGTGAATCTTTCCAAGAGTAGTATATGATTGCCTTAACACAATAACTAAGAAAATGACATGAAGGCTATGTTAACCAGTTTGATGAAAATATTTCAGATTGTATGTGAAAACACCATACTGTACCCCAGAATTGCATTAATGTGCATAGTTATCATTTAATAAAAAAAAAGTTAAAAAAATAATGCTATGAAATCAGTATATAATCACATACATATTTATAAAAATGGTATAACATAACTAAAGTCCAGAAAGAAGGAGGGAATAGGAAGGAGAGGGGAGGGAAAGGGAGAGAACAGGAGGAGGCAGGGTATTTGGGGGACCTAACCTAATGTGCATAATGCAATGATACCTTTATATACTATTAAGAATAGAGTATGAATGTCTTACCACAACAAATAAGTAAGCAAGGAGATGGTTATGTTAATCAGTTAGATGTAAGCATTCTACTTTGTATGTCAAATCAGCACATTGTACCACATAAATGCATTAATGTACCCAGTTATGATTTAATAAAGGATTAAAAAGATAGATCAGTCCCTGAGAGAGCTGTGAGACTATTCCAAAAGACCAAACATTCACCTTATAGGAATTCCTGAATTAGAACAGGATTGTTCTAAAGATACAGATACTCTACTACAATATATAATGGCAGGGAATTTCCCAAGCATTGGAAGAGATACAGAAATTGAGATAGCAGATAATTTCAGAAACCCAGTAGGACTCAATCCAAATAAAGCATTTCCTAGACACATTGTAATTAACTTTGCCAAAGTTAATGTGAAGGAGAAAACTCTGCAAGCAACCAGACATAAGAAAAGTATAACCTCCAAGGGGAAGAATATTAGAATGATTGCATATCTCTCTGCTGATAATTTTCAAGCCAGAAGAGGGTTCAATCTCCTAAAACAAAACAACTGTCAGCCCAGGACCCTGTATCCAGCTAAACTGAGTTTCATTTGTGATGGAGAAATCAAATACTTTACTGACATACATATGTTGAAGAGACAAGCTCTCCAGGATATTTTCAGATCCATCCTCCATAATGATCAGCATAATGGTCTACCACCAAAGTAAACTAACCCAGAAAGCCTTGAACAAAATCTAACATCCACAATAGTGAAAGGATTAAAACTATTCTCTGGACAGTTGAAAAACATGACAACCAAAACACTACCATGCTTATCAATACTCTCAATTAATGTGAATGGCTTAAATTGTCCTCCAAAGAGGCACAGATTGGCTGACTGGGTACAAAAACTCATGCTATATATCTGTTGCATACAAGAATCCCATCTTACCTTAAAGCAGTGGTTCTCAATCTGTGGGTTGAGACCCCTTTAGAACTCCAAAGACTCTTTCACAGGGTCACCTAAGACCATCCTGCATATCAGATATTTACATTACAATTCATAACAGTAGCAAAATTACAGTTATGAAGTAGCAACAAAAATAATTTTATGGTTGGGGGTCACCACAACATGAGGAACTGTATTAAAGGGTTGCGACATTAGGAAGGTTAAGAACCACTGCCTTATAGGATAGAAATAGACAGGGTGAAGGGACAAACATCTATAATTCAGACAAATGGAAATCAGAAAAAAACAGGGGTTGAAATTTTATTTGCAATTTTAAACCAACAAAGGTAAAGAAAGATAAGGCTGGTCACTTTGTATTTGTCAAGGGAAACACTAAACATGAACCAATTTAAACTATTAACATTTATGCACCCTACCAGAATGCACCTCAACTTATAAAGGAAACCCTAACAGACATGAACAATTTGATATCTTACAGCACTATAATAGTTGGAGTTTTTTTTTTTTTTTTTTTGAGATGGAGTCTCACTATGTCACCCTTGGTAGACTGCTGTGGTGTCACAGCTCACAAGCAACCTCCAACTCTTGGGCATAAGTGATTCTCTTGCCTCAGTTTTCCAAGTAGCTGGGACTACAGGCATCCACCACAACACCTAGCTATTTTCTTGTTGCAGTTGTCATTGTCTAGCTGGCCTGGGCTGGGCTCAAATCATCAAGCCAATAGTTGGAGATTTTAACAATCCTTTGGCAGTTTTGGATAGATCCTCCAAGAAAAAACTAAACAAATAAATATTGGACTTAAATTTGACCCTCCAACAAATGGACCTAACAGACATTTGTAGGAGATAGGATCCCTTTGCTCAAGATATGGCAGTTCGCCTCAACGTGCTCCCTCAGGAAACTATTTCTGAGAAGCATTTCCTTAAGGATCTGAGCTTCTACACCTGCCTATTGATGTGCAGGAATGCGTAGAGTGACTGTCCCTAGGGGGTGTGGAGAAACAGCCGAGGTGTTAGCTGGGGGTGGACAGACCGGTCTTGGAACATTGGGTTCTATTCTCTGCCTTCCTCCTTCATTAGCATTATAATGTGTAACTTTACCTTGGGCAAGCGAGGACCGACAGCCAGGCTCCAAAATATTTTACTCTAAACAAAATTAATTGTATATGCGTTCCTCAGCCTTCACACTAAATTGTAATCTTAAATGGTTGCTTCTTCATGGTACTTGACTTCTTTGTATATGTGTTAAATTCTTACTAAATGTTGGAAAGTATATAAAATAATCAGTAAAGTTTAGCGGGGCTGCCGACCAGAGCGAGTCCCGGTCTCCCTTGAAGATTCATTCCGTCTGCAGTTCTTTCCCCTGCGTCACCGGATCAGAAGTTCCAAGGAACACACAACAACAGACATTTACAGAACATTTCATCCTAATGAAACTCTCATCAGCCCATGGATCATCCTCTAAAATTGATCACATCTCAGGTCACAAGTTTAACCTCAGCAAATTTAAAGGAATAGAAATTATTCCTTGTATTTTCTCAGACCATCAAGGAATAAAAGTTGAATTCAACAGCAATAAGAATCTTCATATTCAAACAAAGTCATGGAAACTAAATAACCTTATGCTGAATGATAGCTGGATCAAAGATGAGATTAAGAAGGAAATCACCAAATTTTTGAAATAAATTTTTGAATAAAATGAAGGCACAAATTATCAAAAGCTGTGGGATACTTCAAACACAGTCCTAGGAGGGAAACTGGTAGAATTGCAAGCCTTCATCAAGAGAACAGAAAGAGAGGAAGTCAACAACTTAATGAGTCATCTCAAGCAACTGGAAAAGGAAGAATATTCCAACTCCAAACCCAGCAGCAGAAGAGAAATGACCAAAATTAGAGCAGAATTAAATAAAATTTAAAACAAAAGAATCATTCAGATCAATGCATCAAAAAGTTGGTTTTTTGAAAAGATTAACAAAATTAGTAAACCTTTGGCTAACCTAACCAGAAATGGAAAAGTAAAATCCCTATCATTAATCAGAAATGATGAAGGAGAAATAATAACTGACACCTCAGAAATTCAAAAAGTCCTTAATGATTACTACAAAAGCTGTATTCTCATAAATATGAAAATCTGGAGGAAATGAGCCAATACCTGGTAGCACACCACTTCCTAGACTCAGTCAGGAAGAATTTGAAATGTTGAATAGACCTTTATCAAGCACTGAAATAGCATCAATCATACGAAGTCTCTCCCCAAAAATAAAAGTCCGGGACCATATGGCTTCACATCAGAATTCTACCAAACCTTTAAAGAGGAACTAACATAACCTTTTCCATTACATAACCATTTCCAAAACAGAAAAAGAAGGAATACTTCCAACACATTCTATGAAGCAAATATCACCCTGATACCCAAACCAGGAAAGGACCCCCAAAAGAAAGAAAATTATAGACTGATATCATCAATGCATATTGATGCAAAAATATTCAACGAGATCCTAGGAAACAGAATTCCACAACACATCAAAACATTATACCCAATGACCACATTGGTTTTATCCCAGGGTTACAAGGTTTGTTCAACAAATGTAAATCTGTAAATATAATACATCAAATAAGTAAAATAAAAAACAAAGACCAGCATCCTTTTATGATGAGAACACTTAAGAAAATAGACTCAGATGTTCATTTCTTAAACTTCTGAAGTCATCATACTGAATGGAATAAAATTGAAAACATTTCCACTCAGATCTGAAACTAGATAAGGATGCCCATTGTCTCCACTGCAATTCAACATAGTAATGGAAGTCTTAGCCATCCTAATCAGTCAAGAGAAGGCAATCAAGGGTACTCAAATGGGGCCAGAGGAGATCAAATTCTCCTTCTTCGCAGATATGATCTTATAGCTGGAAAACCCCAGGGATTTAACTAAAAAACTCTCAGAAATGATCAAGGAACACAGCAGCAACTCAGGATACAAGATCAATATTTACAAGTCAGTGGCTTTTATATATGCCAACAATAGTCAAGCGGAAAAAGTAGTCAAGGACTCTAGTCCTTTTACAGTAGTGTCAAAGAAGATTAAATAGCTGAGAATTTACCCAACAAAGGACATGAAATGTCTCTATAAAGAGAACTATGGAAACTCTGAGAAAAGAAGTAGCTGAAGATGTTAATACATGGAAAAACATATCATGCTCATGGCTGGGAAGAATCAACATTGTTAAAATGCCCAGACTTCCTAGAGCAATCTACAAATTTAATGCAATCCCTATTAAAGCACCATTGTCATACGTTAAATGTAGTACTTTGTTTTATGTGGGATCAGAAAAAATCTCAAACAGCCAAGACATTACTCAGAAATAAAAACAAATCAGGAGGAATCATGCTACCAAACTTCAGGCTATACTATAAATCTATAGTGATCAAAACAGCATGGTACTGGCACAAAAATAGAGAGGAGATGTATGGAATAGAATAGAGAACCTAGAGATGAACCGAGCCACTTACCATCATTTGATCTTTGATAAGCCTAGAAAAACTTTCATTGGGGGAAAGATTCTCTATTTAACAAATGGTTCTGGGTGAATTGTCTAGTGACCTGTAGAAGACTAAAACAGGACTCTCACCTTTCACTATTAACAAAAATTGATTCTCACTGGATAAAAGATTTAAACTTAATATGAGAAACTATAAAAATACTAGAAGAGAGTGCTGAGGAAGCACTTAAAGAAATTGGCCTGGGATAATATTTTATGAGGAGGACCCCCCTGGCATTTGAAGCAACACCAAAAATATATTATTGGGATCTGATCAAACTAAAAAGCTTCTGCACAACCAAGAACACAGTAAGTAAAGCAAGCAGACAGTCCTCAGAATGGAAGATGATATTTGCAGGTTATGTATTTCAGAAAGGTTTGATAACTAGAATCCATAGAGTACACAAACTAATAATGAAAGAACAAGTGATCCCATTTCTTTGTGGGCAAGAGACTTGAACAGAAGCTTCTCTGAAGATAGGTGCATGACCTACAAACACATGAAAAAATGTTCATCATCTTTAATCATCAGAGAAATGCATATCAAGACCACTTTGAGATACCATCTAACTCCAGTAAGATTAGGCCACACAACAAAATCCCCAAACTACAGATGTTGGCATGTTTACGGAGAGAAAGGAAGACATCTGCACTGCTGGTGGAAATCCAAGCTAATATGTTCCTTCTGGAAAGAACTTTGGAGAATACTTAGGGAAGTAAAAGTGGACCTGCCATTTGATCCTACAATTCCTCTACTAGGTATATATCCAGATAACCAAAAATCATTTTACAACAAAGACATTTGCACCAGAATGTTTATTGCAGCCCAATTCATAATTGCCAAGTCATGGAAGCAGCCCAATTGTCCATTGACCCATGAATAGATTAACAAATTGTGGTATATGTATCACATGGAGTATTATGCAGCAATAAAAAATATGGAGACTTTATATCTTTTATGTTTACATGGATGGAGCTGGAACATATTCTCAGTAAAGTATCTTAAGAATGGAAGAAATAGTATCCAATGTACTCAGCACTATTATGGAAGCAATATATAATCACCCATTTTCATATAAATTATAAAACACAACTATACCCCAGAATGAAGGAGGAAAGAGGAGGCTGAGGAGAGGGGAGAAGGGAGGCTGGGTGGAGGGAGGATAATTGATAGATCCTCACCTATTGTGCAAAATGCAAGTGTACATGTCAAATGTATTAAGAGTATAGTATAAATGTCTCAATACAACAAATAATTAAGTGAGGTGAAGACTTTGTTAGGCAGTTTGACATAAGCATTCCAAATTGTATATAAAATCAGCACATTGTAACACATAAAGGCATTAATGTACACAGTTATGATTTAATGAAAATAAATAAATAAAAAGTCATTTTATGCACTAAAGAAAAAAAGTTAAAAAAAAAAAAAAAGAACTAGGCTTACTGTAGTGATATGCTTGGTGCATGTCCAGTCTGTGAAAATTCAGTCAACTTAAGGAAGTGATCAAAGAGAGGCAGCTGTTAACTATAGAGGTTCTACTGTATATTTTTAACCTATTTTTTCTTCTCCTGAAGAAATATCAGCCCAATTTTAACATGAGGAAATAAAGGGACAATAAACACACAAGTAGAAAATGCTAATTTAGGATTCAAACTGTTATTTATGAATATAAATGCTTCTTTATCATGGTGAGCAAGCTTTCTATACAGGATGAATGACAGATGGGTAAGAGAATAATGACAGGTCCAAGTCAGCCAAGAAATGAGTTTCCTCCCTGTCCCCTGGTCTCTATTGCTTAGACCCAAACAAGTCTCAGCCTCAAGACAAAAAGAAATGAGGGTCTTCTTTTTCAATCTCACATTTTATTTTCATTTCATTGAGTTTGGGGAAGAGAAGGGTTTATAAGTATATAGAATGCAACATTTGAATCTCTCATGTACAGTCAGGATCCAGGTTCAAAAATCCGTTAAGTTTGGGATCTACATTACCACTGCTGCTGGGGTCCAAGGACTGCTGTTGAAAAGATAGGAACCAGGCATGGAGCTGACTATGGAGGGCTCATGGTCCAGGGTTCCATTCAGGTACCTGAGGATTCTGCATGAAGATCACAGGTGGGGGAAAGCACAGCAGCTCCTGAGGGGTTATAAGGATGCTATTTGCCTGGACCTCATACTGGGGAGGTGGAAGGTTGGCTGTTTCTTCATAGGGAGGACCTGAGAGACAAAGAAGACATATGGAGAGCTCATGGGAACATTACCCACCCTGGACCCTTGCCTGTGGCCTAGCCCCACCCAGGTGCTATGCCTACTCTGTATAAGTCAAGGAGAAATGTTTCTCAGACCACTGATACAGGCACATGTTGAGGACTCAAAAGGTAAAAGATAAGCATCAGGTTCCCTGTGCTGTGTACAGAAGGAACCTGTGGGTGGAACCTGGCTCCATCATTCTCTTCCTGCTCAGGGGCACACTGTGGTGGCTGCACCAGCTAATGCCACTCCCTAAAGGACCATGAAGAATATGGAAGAGACAAACCTGAGAAGTGATTATGCTCCCAGTTATACCCCAAGATCCTGTGTAAGGCCTCTCCATAAGGACATGGCAAGAGTTCACTCCTTGGTTTCTGGTTGGCCTCATGAATACTCCAGTACAAATCTTGTAAACTTATCATCATCTGGAGACACTGTTGCTGGCTTTTCTTTATGCCCCTCTTCTTGAGACTCCAGGCAATTGCCTTTGCCAGCTTCTGATTCTTCTTCCCAAAGAGCACTTCATGTTCAAGGAATTCCCATTCTTCCAGGAACATCTGGATGTCATGATGACTCCAAGATGCAACTAACTGGCCTAGAAAGGATAAAAGAATGTGGATGTACTTTGGCATAATTCACACACACATTTGTGGGTTTCTCAGAGACCTCCCTCTACACTGACAGACCAAAACATAACTTTATTTAGTGGGAGCTAATTAAACCTTAAATGAGAAGTTCAGGAATTCAGCATCTACCTGAGTCCTCACACCCAAGAAGACAATAACTGGGGCAGGTCAGGGAACATCTGAGAGTCTGGATCTTGTTCAAATTCCATAAAATATATTTTAGAAAATACTGACAGGGTGTGATAGCACCTTTGCTGTCTGGAAGGGCACACCAGATGTGGGGCTCACACCCCACACCCCAATGTGGCCTTTCACTGCTTTCAAGTCACCGGGACTATGGGCCTGAAAGAACCTAGGATCCTAAGGATAGGCCCTTTATCCCTAGACCTGCCCCATCTGGAGCTCAGGTGAGGAACTAGACTCATGAAGATGATGGACGTGGTGTAGAAGTTTCCTCTGCCCTAGATACCACTCTGAGAACATTGTACCTGAGAGCCTTTTTGGTCCCTGGGTTTCTTCATTCTCCTTTACCTTCTGAGGACTTTGGATACTTTTACTTTGAAGTGTCACCATCTCATTAACAAAGAGAAAAGTAAGTTATTTTGTTGAATTTATTTAAGTTGCACTTGAATTGATTAAACAATTATCCAACATCAGTACTGATATTCTCAGCTCTAAGAGCTGAACTATAAAATACCTGATATTTTGAATTTATGAACAATCCCTGCCCCAAACTAATAACCAAGAGATTATTTAAAATTCAAAGCAGAATTTCTGTATTTAGCTCTGAAGGAACAAAACCCAGAATTCTTTTGCATTAAATAAGAAAAATGTCAAACAAACTATATGAACCAGTGGTTTTCATACGTTGAATAACAGGCAGCCCAGTAATAGCAAAATGTCAAAGGAAACAAATGAGGTGAGCCCCACACCTATCTGGGTTCAAACGGCAGAGAGCTTTCAGGCCCCAGCACAAGTATATAAAATTTAAATAGAGCTCAGCTGACCTCCTGAGCTAAGGAAGCACAGATAAGAACATGGCAGGGCAGGCAAAGACTGTTGGACATTGCTGTGGCAGGCACTGGAGAGAAGGGAGAGACAGAGAGGAAGGGAGAGGGAGCACACTCATGAACATGAGACCAAAACCCTACAGGGAGGTCTCTTCCTCTAAAAACAGATGAGCACATGAGCAAGGCCAGGAAAGAACCACCAGAAAGGAACAGGCTGAAAAGTCCCTGGGGTCTCACTCAAGAAGAATTTGTGTTTCCAGAACCCGAATGGGAAAAAAAACACCCTAATCCTGCTGAGTGTTCAGAATAGTATTGCCACAGCAGTGAGGCCTAATTCATTCAGCCATAGACTGAAACCTGTTCTGGCTAACAAGATTGAATATACAATTTACAAAGATTGAACAT
>NW_003852541.1:4804406-4808656 GCF_000181295.1 Otolemur garnettii | reverse complement strand
GAGAGGTAGATGTATGGAACAGAATAGAGAACCAAGGGATGAATCCAGCTACTTACCGGTACCTGATCTTTGACAAGCCAATCAAAAACATTGAGTGGGGAAAAGATTCCCTGTTTAACAAATGGTGCTGGGTGAACTGGCTGGCAACCTGTAGAAGACTGAAACTGGACCCATACCTTTCACCATTAACTAAGTTAGACTCTCACTGGATTAAAGATTTAAACTTAAGACATGAAACCATAAAAATACTAGAAGAAAGTTCAGAATCAAATTCTTTCAAAGTATGCTTTGACAGCTTCACAGAACAAAGCTCAAAAGAATTTAAAGAAACACAAAATATGCAGCATCCAACAAGCTAAAATTCACAGGCATACAACTAAGCATAAAAATAGAATTTACCACTAGAAGAAAAATTAATAGATCTAGAAATGACACAAATTATAGAATTACTAAAGGAGCACTTTATTTATTTATTTATTTATTTATTTTTGAGACAGTCTCACTTTGTCACCCATGGTAGAGTGCCGTGGCGTTACAGTTACAGCAACCTCAAACCCTTGGGCTTAAGTGATTCTCTTGCCACAGCCTCCCAAGTAGGTGGGACTACAGGTGCCTTCCACAATGCCTGGCTATTTTTAGAGACAGGGGTCTTAATCTAGGTCAGGCTGGTCTCAAAACTCATGAGCTCAGGTCATCCGCCCTCTGGGGCCTCCCAGAGTGCTAGGATTCCAGGTGTGAGTGACTACGCCCAGCCTAAAGAAGCACTTTAAATCAGCTATTATAAATAAACTGGTCAAGATTTACAGGAAGGATGAGCATAAGGAGATAATTGGAAGATATAAAAAATGACCTAACAAAACTTCTAGAGATCAAAAATGGAATGGCAAAATTGTATGAAAAATCAAATTAGATGCACAATACAATTATAATTTTCAAAGGGATTTACTATCAAGTAGCTGAAAGGTCACAGTTCTGAAAAGGTCAAAAGTGAGTCCTTGTTCAAGGTAATCAACCATGCTGTGCCTCAGTTTCCCTCGTAGAGTATAGTAATAACATCTTCCACCAAGTTTGCTATGAGGATTAAATGAGTTAATATTTGTGAAGAACAGAGAAATATGTTGGGCACAATTTTGTTGTTTTTTATTTTTATTTTTATTGAGACAGAGTCTCACTATGCTGCTCTCGGTAGAGTGCTGTGGTGTTATAGTTCACAGCAACTTCCAACTCTTGGACCTAAGTGATTCTCTTGCCTCAGCCTCCTGGGAAGCTGGAACTACACGCACCCACTACAGTGCCTAGCTATTTTTTGGTTGCAGTTGTCACCATTGTCTAGTGAACCCAGACTGGGCTCAAACCCACAAGCCTTGGTATATGTGGCCAGAGCTCTACTCACTAAGCCGTGAGCGTTGAGCCTTTTGTTGTTGTTTAAAACAATGATCTTTTATTTCCTGGTGATTCTGTGGGTTGGCTGGGCAGTTAATATGTTGGTTATAGGTTCACTAGGTGGGTGCATTCAGCTAAAGGGTCAGCTGCGGTGGAAGAGCCAGATGGCTTCTCAGCATGGCTGGTAGCTGGTGTTGAATGTTGGCTGTCAGCTGGGCAGCCTCAGTTTGCTCCTTGTGGCCTTTCATCTTCCTATAGACTGGACAGGTTTCTTATCACATGACAGTCTAAGGACAACATTCCAAGAAAGTGAAACGCAAATACTATAAGGTTTTGAGGCCTAGCTAGGTTCCAGAACATAAGTTCTCCAGAACCTAAGTTCTAACCTCCAGAACCATAGTCTTTCTACTTAGCGTATTCTATTTGTAAGCAGATGACAAGGCCAGCCCAGATTCACAGGGGCAGAGACACAGACTGCACCTCTGAATTGGAGTGGCAGTGTTGCATTGCAAAGGAATATAAGGCCATTAAATGATTTATCATAAGTGGCTACATATGTCAGGTACTGTACTAGGTGTATTTAACATATTATCTCACTTAAGTGACATAACCATCTTGCAACGTGGGCATTCTCCTCCCCCACAATTACATGTATATATTGTATAGCAACTTTTAGCATGCCCATCATAGAAAAAATGTACATTGTACCCCATAGGTAAGTTTTCATTCCTCACCCTCTCCTACTCACCCACTGTTGAGTCTCCTGGGCACACATTTTAGTTACTGCTAAAATACTTGTTAAGATAAATAAAAGACAACCTAGCCATAGCCATCTGGCCATAAAAACACAGAAAGCAAGCTCTCTCCAACTTACCTCCTTTTGTAATCCTGGTTTTTCTCCCATGATATTCTTCTCTGCAGCAATGGAACCTAAGTGGGGGTTGGCTTTCACTCCGAGTTTCTGGAATCCCAGTGACTAATAAGGTCCCAGAGTGAAATGTGTTTCTCTTTGCTTCGGCAGTCTCTGAAACCCATGGAAGAAACAGCCACTGTTAAAGGCATGGATGTGATTGGGTCAAAGGCTTTGGATGTGATTGGGTCAGACCCACCCTACATTGTGTCTTTTTGATTAACTCAAGACAATCCAAATCCAATTTAGTGCTTTCATTACAATCTCTTCACTACTGTACCTAAACTAGCATTTAGTTTAGGGAATGAATAAATGGCACAGAGCATGTTTAGAAATCAAATAAGGTAGTAGTTCCAAGGGTCTCTGGACCTTACTGTTTCCAAATGCACACCTGTAATCCCAGCACTTGGGAGGCTGAGGCAGGTAGATTGCCTGAGCTCACAGGTTTGAGACCAGCCTGAACCAGAGCAAGACCTCACCTCTAAAAAGAGCTGGGCGTTTTGGTGGGTGTCTGTAGTCCCAACTACTTGGGAGGCAGAGGCAAGAGAATTGCTTGAGCCCAAGAGTTAGAGGTTGCTGTGAGCTGTGATGCCACAGCACTCTACCAAGAGTGACAAAGTGAGACTCTGTCTCAGAAAAAAAAAAAAAATTACACATTCCTACATTTCTACCAATGAATTCCTTCCTTCTGTCACCACTCCCAAATTCATTGTCTGGAATTCAAGTAAATTAATCCAGTGATGTCCTTTGAATTTGGCACCTGAGGATTGATTGTGAGTTATAGAGGGTGGTGAGTCAGGGTTAGGGGAAGAGACCAGACTTCAGTTGATGGGGGCCGAACTGGGTGGTCACTGGGTGGCAGTTATGGGCGTGGGACTCTCCAGGAAAGGCTTAATTTGAAAGAAGAGTTTAGGGAGGGAAAGACAAAAGGAGAACAGCTTTTCTCTTTACAAGTGAACAGATTTGAGACTTGCATATGCTAAGAAGCGGAAATGAGAAGAGTGTGTGGAGGGCGAATGAACAAAACTGATCATGGGGAAAGCAAAGGAAGGTGCTGGCTATGCAGCTAGAGTGAAAGGAACAAGTATTAAGCTTAGTTTACATCATTGGCTTTAGAATCTCAGATGTAGTCTGGGGTTTTATTAGGGATCTCATTCAGAATAAAGCAAATTTTGTAGATACAATGGATTAAATGTTAATTCCCCCTCACCGAGGTGGGGCATTTGGGAAATGATTAGGTCATGAAAAGGGAGGGATTAAAGGCCCAGGAGAGCTCTGTCAGGTGAGGACATATGTAGCAAAAGTTAAGAAACAGGAGGTGGGCCTTCACCAGAATCCAGTCTGCCAGGGCCATGATCTTGGACTTTCTAGCCTCTAGAACTGTGATAAATAAGTGTCTGTTTGTAAGCTACCCAGCTTGTGATATTTTTGCTGTAGCAGGCCTAAATAGAATGGGACAGAAGTGTTCACCCCACTGTTCCCAGTCCTTCCCAGTCCTTTCTGGCTATTGCCTCATGGTTGAGTCTGAGAAGGGAGTATGATGTCAGAAAAGGTGCTTTGCAATAGGTCCTTCTTAAAGAACTAAAGGGAGGGAGTTTTTAGCTAATAACAAATAACTCTATTAGAACGCCCTCCCTACTCACCTGATCTTTCCCCTAATAACTTTTTTCTTTACCTGAAGAAAAAAAAATACTGAAAGGGAGACATTTTTATGTCATTCTGGACATCAAGGTAATAATGACAACAGTTCTGGTGGCCATTCCAGAATTGTTTGAAGGGTAGACTAGGCCATGGCATCAGTGCATAGATTCCCAAGGGGAGTACTTTGAAGGTAACTGTAGTGATACTCAGAAATTACTCAGAAATGATGTTTGTAGCACTCTTCTTCTTCTTCTTCTTCTTCTTCTTCTTCTTCTTCTTCTTCTTCTTCTTCTTCTTCTTCTTCTTCTTCTTCTTC
>NW_003852541.1:4799118-4804386 GCF_000181295.1 Otolemur garnettii | reverse complement strand
TCTTCTTCTTCTTCTTCTTCTTCTTCTTCTTCTTCTTCTTCTTCTTCTTCTTCTTCTTCTTCTTCTTCTTCTTCTTCCTCTTCTTCTTCTTCTTGCATTTTTTTGCCAGGGCTGGTTTTGAACCCACCACCTCCAGTATATGAGGCCAGTGCCCTACTCCTTTGAGTCATAGGCACTACCCAATGTAGCACTTTTCTAGCACTTTTTCTTGAGCTTGTCAGACCTTATATGTGGAATTATCTTTTTTTCACACTATAATTAAAATAGTTCAGGCATTAAAGTATTCACAGTTTCTATCATCCTTGGTATGTAGATTGAAACATTATAGGATGTTTTTTAAAGCATGAAATAAATGTTATTGAGGAAGTAAAAGAGGTTTGCAGAGCAAAAGTGAGATATAGGTTTACAGAGCAAGATATGTTTGCCACAAACAATAAATGTGTCCCCTTGTCAGGAGAAAAAAGGCCAAAACTTTATAGGATTTTATTCAGCAGAGCAGCATCACATTTAGTAGACTCCTGAGATACTCCATTAAATTGGCCAATGGGACACTGTTACCAGAGTCCTGGGGGTGGAGGGGCAATGCCTAAGCCAGAGCTACAACCCAAGATTTTCTCCACCAGTCTAGAGTGTGTGCTGGGGTGGGTAGCAGTGTGGGGCCTGTCACATGTGGTATGCTGCTCCTTTTTTAGGCCCAGAGAAAGGTATCACTTTAAGTGAATAACCACCTCTTTAGCACAAGATTGCCCCTGCTGTCTCCTCTAGGAGAATAGTCTTAATCCAGAGTGGCTTCATCAAGTCCTGGCCAGCTCAATGTTTGGTGGTATTGTTTTCAGCTCTTTGTGTACCTGGGCATGAGACCCTGGGCAGTTACATTTGAGAATGTGTGATTCTCCTTTCTTGACTCAAGGTGAAACTCACTTCTAAGGAATCCCTATTCTTCTAGAAAACTCTGGATTTCCTGGTTTCTTGAGGACTGGCCTTGAAGAAACAGAGGAATGTGCATGCACCTGGGCATAACTCACACCTCATGTGTGAGTGTTTTCCAGAGACCCTTCCCCATACCGACAAGACCTGAGCATAACCTCCTATCTGTTGGTGGAAGATGATAAAACCTTTAATGAGAAGGTCAGGACCTGAACCACTGGGAGAAGTGCTGTCCAGTGTTTTCAATCATGGGCATGTCAGGAAGCATCTGTGTCTTATTCAAGTGAATAAAGAAACCTGGAGCAAAAGGATTTTGGCTATGTACTTCCTGACCTGAGATGGATCATCCTTTGTTTCAGAACCAGTGATGCACCCTCAGCAAGGGGCCTTTGGCCACCTCCCAGTCCCCAGAACTTTGTGAGCAAAGGAGGAACTCCAGACCTATGGAGCCATAGACCCATCCACAGAGCGCCCTGTGGGCTTGTAAGGAAACTTAGGGCTGGCCAAGGTGACCAATGGTAGGACAGAACATTTAGAAAAAAAGAAAAGTGATTGTTAGAACACTGCTGCCCAAAGGCTTCTCTTGTTCCAGAGTTACTTTTTATTCCTTACTGCCTTAGGATTTCTAATAATTTCAGTCAAGTCACCTCATTCAAAAAATAGATATTTTAATATGATTTAATCTCTTTATTCATGGCTTGCCTATGAATCTATTAAATATGAGAAACTACAATACTGAAAATGAAAATCTGGCCAGGCACAGTGGCTCAGATCTGTAATCCCAGTACTTTGGGAGACCAAAATATGAGGATTACTTGAGGCCAGGAATTTGACACCAGTGTGGGCAACACACACTCTGTCTCTATAAAAAATTATTTTTAAAAATTAGCCAGACATGATAACATGTATATGTAGTCCCAGCTACTCAGGAAACAGGCAGGAGGATTGCTTGAGCCCAAGGTTCAAGGTTACAGTTTGGGCAACAGAGTGAGACCCTATCTCTAAAAAGGAAGGAGGGAAGGAAGGGAGGGAGAGAGAGACAGAGAGAAGGAAGAAAGGAAAGACATAAAGAGACAGACGAAAGAAAGAAAAGAAGAAAGAGAAAATAAAAATCTAATATTCTTAACCTAAGAACTAAGCTAGGGGAGGAGCAAGATGGCCAACAGGTACCAGCTTCCTACAGAAGCTCCCATCCAGAGGGAAGGATAAAGTCCAGAAAAAAACCAACAAAGTTGAAGACTAGGAGCCCAGCTGAGAGAGAAGAAAGACATCTGCAGGACATCTCTGCTGAGGCAAGTTGTGTGTCCTAGAAAGCAACCTACAGGTACATAATATATCCCGAAGGAAGGATATCTGACCCTGCCCCCAAGAAAGGTGTGTTTTTTCTCTTTGTCTGCTCCTGTGAGTTTCCTATAGTCAAGTGCTGAACTGACTTATTGTCTCACCCCATGTGTGAGAGCTACAGAAGAGGGGTCTACTCCTCTAGAGGGACCCTGTTGAGACTCTCAACACCCTCTAGCTAGGCAGAAAAATCAAACTAACGCTGCACAACCATTTTGAATTCCCAGTCCACCCTTCCCCCCTTGTCTGCAGAGACAGTGAGAGGAGGCCCAAGAGTAGCATCCCCTCACCCATGGGACAAAGCACCCTGTCCTGGCCCTGCAGCCGGAGAACTGCTGGAGCTGCGTGTTCCCCCCAGCTGCCACTAGGCCACCGCCCCTGGGCATCCCAGTGGGGAGCGCTGAGGATTATTCAACCCGCATGTCCTCCTAGGCTGCCGCCATTTGGCCGCAACCTCCTGAGCACGCAAGCGGGGTGCCCCAGGACTATTTGACCTGCCCACCCCCACCGCCCACTGCCCCGCAGCTACAACTTCCCAGCCACTCATCAGCACCTGAGCGGAGGAGGACTGTTCAACCCACATGGCTGCTGCTACTTGGCTGCCGCCCCGGGCACCAGATTGGGGCACATCGAGGACTGTTTGAGCTACAGCTGCTGCCACTTGGCAGCCGCTCCAGGGCACCTTAGCGAGGCATGCCCAGGATGGTTTTACCCATGTGTCCCCTGCATAGCCGCAACTGCTCAGCCACCAATCCCAGTCACTAGAACAGGCACATGGAGGACTGCTCCAACTGCGCGCCCCACTAGGCTGCCGCCGCTTGGCTGCAGCCCTCTGGGCACCCGAGCAGGGCACTCCAAGACTGTTTGACCTCCACGCAGCTGCCACTCTACGGGTACCCAAGTGGCGGAAGACTGATTGGTAGGGCGCCCACTGCTTAGCTGCCGCTACCGACACCCAAGCAAGGCACACACAGGACTGTTTGACCCACACATCCTCTGCGTACCCGCTATTGCTCAGCTGCCAACCCCTGTCACCTGAGTCAGGCACGCAGAGGACTGTTTGAACTGCGTGTCCCCCTAGGCTGCCACTGCTTGGCCATAGCAGCCTGGGCACATGAGCGGGGCGCCCCAGGACTGTTTGACCCGCGCAACTCCAACACAGCTACCGTTTTGCAACTTCCCTAGGCACCCAAGTGGCGGAGGACTATTTGACCCACACAGCTGCTGCTGCTTGGGCAAGGCCCCCAGACACCCGAGGGGGACACCCCTAAGATGGTTTGACCTTCTTGGTCACCGCCCTGGGCACCTGCACAGGGAGCACCCAGGACTGTTTGACCTGCACAGCTGCCACTGATTGGAAGCTGTCCCAGGGAACCTGAGAGGGGTACTCCCAGCACTGTTCCACTGTGCATTGCCCACGGCTGCCTCCGCTTGGCCACTACTCCCCAGGCACCTGAGTGGGACGCCCTGAGGACTGTTCAACCAGTGCATCCCCCTACAGCAGCTGCTGCTACCCCTAGGCTGCCACCGCTCAGCCACAGTCCCCTGGGCACCTAAGCTGGGTGCTCCAAGGACTATTCAACCTGTGTGTCCCCTGCAGATACCACTGCTTGGCTGCTGCCTCCCGGACACCGGAGCTGGGTGCCCCAGGACTCTTTGAGCTGTGCGCTCCCTGTGCACCTGCCACCTCCTGGCTACTCCCAGGCACCCAAGTGGTGGGAGACTATTCGACCCGCATGGCTGCTGCCATTTGGCCACAGCACCCAGATTCCCGAGTGGGACACCCCTAAGACTGTTTTCCCCACTCGGTCACCACCCCTGAGTACCTGAGCAGGGCACACCCAGAACTGCTTAACCTGCGTGGCTGCTGATGATTGGCAGCTGCCCCAGGGAACCTGAGGGGGGCGCTCCCAGCACTATTTGACCCACACATCCCCCATGGCTGCCATCACCCCCCAGAAACCTGAGTGGGGTGCCCTGAGGACTGCTTGACCTGTGTGTCCCCCTGTGGCTGCTGCTGCTTGGCCACCATACCTGGGGCACCTGAACGGCCCCCCAAGGACCGTTTGACCTGCACCAGATGCACTGAGGACTGTTTGATGAGTGCATATCCTTAGGCTGCTGCCACTTGACCACAGCCCATTGGGCACCCAAGGCAGGCGCCCTGAAGACTGTTCGACCCAGGTATCCCCCTGCAGTGGCTGCCACATGGCTGCAATGCCCTGGGCACCTGAGCGAGGCACCCTGAAGACTGTTTGACCAGCACATCCCCCTCCAGCACCTGCCACTTGGGTCTTCACCAGTGGCAGCTATAGGCTGAAGGGTTTTGGAATAGGCTCCAAATGGTGCAAACTCACCATGGGGTGGAATCAGCAGAAAAACTCTGGTAATCAGAACAACCAGAGTAGATCAAGTCCCCCAAAGAAGGATGGCACAGAAGCATTTGAAGATCCCATCCACAAGCAAATGGCTGAGATGTCAGAAATCGAGTTCAGAATTTGGATAGCAAACGAGATTTACAGATAGCAAACAAGATGAAAGAAAAGAGGCAATTAGAATTTCAAGAAATTATTCAAAAGATATCTCAAGAAATCATTCAAAAGATGTCTCAAGAATTCAATGATTTCAAAGATAAAATGGCCAAAGAGTTTGAAACACTGAGGCAAGAGGTTGAAGCCCTCAAGGATCTGAAAGATATCGTGGAATTCCTCTGTAACAGAGTTCAACACACAAAAGAAAGGATCTCTGACATTGAAGATAAAGCTTTTGAAGAAACCCAGGAGTGCAAAGACCAAAAGAAATGGCGATTAAAAATGGATCTTACTCTCAGAGACCTCTTGGATAACTCGAAGAAAACTAATACTCACCTTATAGGAATCCCTGAAGGTGATGAAGTTGCTTCACAAAATACAGAGGCTTTTCATCATAAAATTATGAAAGAGAACTTTCCAGACATGCCAAGAGATTCTGAAATTCAGATAGCAGATAGTTTCAGAACCC
>NW_003852541.1:4782967-4794748 GCF_000181295.1 Otolemur garnettii | reverse complement strand
TCCATTCTTGTGATACTTTGCTAAGAAGAACATTTTCCAGTTCCATCCATGTAAACATGAAGGAGGTAAAGTCTCCATCTTTCTTTATGGCAGCATAGTATTCCATGGGGGGTGGGGGAGAGGAGGGTAGAAGGGCGGATGAGTGGTGGGAGGGTGACTGGAACGATCACCTATATGGTCTGTCTAACAAGGGTATAAGTGAAGTTTTCTAGAACTAGAGTATAAATGTTTTAACACAATAACTAAGTAAATGACACAAAGTCTATGTTAACCAGTTTGATGAAAATATTTCAAATTGTATACGAAAACACTACACTGTACCCCATGTTTGCATTAATGTATACAGCTATTATTTAATAAAAAATAAAAATAAATTAAAAAAAAAAAAGGAGGTGGCAGAGGCCTGGAGCTGAAGGACAACATGGTTCAGTCATGAAGCCATTGTCATGGAAATGGACCCCTTTCTTCACTGTATGATCCCAAACTTCATTCAAAGCCAAGAATTCTTGGGAAGAACTTCAGAAGGAACTTTTGAACTTGGCCTTCCACAAAAAATATAAAGATTTATATAAGTTCCAACAGTCTGATGATTTGAGAAGAGAAGAGATAAAGAGATCTTTATATCTCTGCTTTAAGGAAAATTCTGTTTGAAGATTTTTGGGTCTGGTTTTTTGACATTTCTAAAATTGATCTGGAATCAACTATTGCCATGTCCTATGCTAAATATGAATTCACTGATGCCCTACTCTCCCATGATGATGAGCTGGAAGGGAGCCAGATTGCCTTCATTTTGTACCTGGTTCCTTCCTAGGATAAGACTTTTGGGGGCACCCTGGACATCTACAACATTGATGAACACTTTCAGCTGAAGCACATCATCAAGTCTCTTATCCCTTCATGGAACAAACTGGTCTTCTTTGAAGTGTCTCCAGTATCCTTTCACCAGGAGTCTGAAGTCCTGTCTGAAGAAAAGTCATGTTTGTCTCCAAGTGGCTGGTTTCATGGCTCTTCAGGGACTAGGCCTCCCAACTCCTTTGAACTCCTCATACCTTGGCGCCCTCACATCCCACAAGATTATGAAATTTTATATGATTGGATCAACCCAACATATCTGGACATGTATTATCAAGGTCAAATTCAAGAAGTTGACTTTGGAGAAAGTTCTGAAATTCTCCTGAAGGAGTTTCTTAAGCCTAAGAAATTTGCAAAGGTCTGTGAGGCTCTGGAGAATGATGTGGAATGGAGCAGCTGAGGTCCCCCTAATAAAAGGTTTTATGAGAAAGCGGAAGAGAGTAAGCTTCTCAATATTCTGAAAGACTGCATGGAGTTATTTCGCTCTGAGGCACTGTTCTTGCTGCTCTCCAACTTCACAGGCCTGAAGCTTCACTTCTTGGCCCCTTCAGAAGAAGATGAAACTGATGACCAAAAAGAGGAAGAAGCAGCCTCTACTGCTGACTGTACTGAAGAAGGGACTAGCCACAATTCCTCTGAGCCAGAGAATAAGCAGGCAGACATCAACAACAAGAGCCAACAGGCCCAGAGCCAGAGGAAAATGAAACAAAGAAAGAATTAAGTGTTCCCACATGCCAAGGAGAATTGAGGCATTGGAAGACAGGTCACTATACTTTAATCCATGACAATAGCAAGGCTAAATTTGCCCTAGACTTAATTCTGTACCATGGATGTGAAGGCTGGGAGCCAGAGTATGGTGGCTTTACTTCCTACATTGCTAAAGGTGAAGATGAAGAGCTGCTAACAGTGACTCCAAAAAACAATTCTTTGGCATTGGTCTACGAGATAGAGAGACTCTGAAATTTGTTAAGCTTATTAATCACCAAAGTCTAGAACAGAAGAAAACCTTCCCAAACAGAAAATGTTTCTGGGACTTTTCATTTATCTATTATGAATGATAGGACTGGGCAAAGCTAAACGAAAACATGATCGATCTTTCATTAATACTGGGAAATCTGGAAGATCTGAGCATGGAGTGAGGCAGATCTGCATGGTATATTGTCTTAAAACTGGTTGCCCTTTAATAGGGCTCTATGATTGTCTTCAACATAGACCTTGAGCTTAGAGCTATAAACTTATTTCTTGATTTTAAAAAATTCTAAATAAATAAATAAATATATAAAGTAATACAGAGGCCAGGCACAGTGACTCATGTCTATAATCCTAGTACGCTGGGAGGCCAAGAGTAGGCCAAGGAAGATTGCCTGATGTTGGGAGTTTGAGACCAGACTGAGCAAGAGGAATACCCATCTATACTAAAAATAGAAAAGTCAGCTAGGCATGGGGGTGCATACCTGTAGTCTCATAGTCCCAGCTACTTGGAAGGCTGAGGCAGGAGAACCACTTGAGCCAGGAGTTTGAAGTTGCAGTGAGCTGTGACCATTGCACTCTAATCATACTGGGTGGCAGAGTAAGACTCAGTCTCTGAAAAATAATAAAAATAAGGTGCTTTAAAGTAATAGAGAATCTCAGTGCTAAGTTAATAACCAAGAATGTATTTCAAAATCAATTTAGAGTGCCCCCTATGCCCACAATGGAATAAGAAGAACTCAACTTCCCTCCAGCATTAAACAAGCAAAAAGTCAGAACAAGAAGAATGAAACCTCTTCAGACACTGTTAACAGGAGCATATGATAGTGGTCTGGTGGCAGTTAACAAAGGAGGGGAGCTCCAGAGCTGCCTCAGCTTAGAGCCTGAAGGATTTCCAGAGCACAGTGCAGCAAGGGAGAGTCTAGCTAAAACTGGACATCTGAGGAGGAACAGAAAGCTGGATGTCACAGGGCTGAGTACCAAAGAGGAGAGGAGGAAGTTGCAAAGAAAGCAAGCTCTGGAGATTGGTATGGGTGTGTGCTCAACTCTGTGTCCAGGAACTGATCAGTGTATAGATATGTGAAATGATCCAAGCTAGGAAAGAATCACCAGAAAGGAGCAGATTGAACAATCTCTGGGCTCACTCAGGGCTGTTCCCAGCAGCTAGGGTGAAAAGACCTCCTATTTGATGGATTATGGTATAGACAGCAGTTCTCAACCTATGGGGTGCGACCCCTTTTTAACAATGAAAATGTATTGCAGCATTAGAAAGGTTGCGAACCCCTGGTATAGAAGCTTTGGAAAGGCATTGCCTCAGAAGTAGAGCCAAATTTGCCTATATTGGTCTGGCTTAGCAAATAAAAGTATCCTCAAAAAGCTCAAACCATTTGTAAGTAACTGCATTTGTAGATAACTATATCATGAAACAAAGTCCAAAAATATTGAAAGGCACATACGCACACAAGAAAATCTACCAACCAACAATGTAAAATTAACAATATCTAGCTTTCTGCCCCAAATTCCAGGGCATGCAACAAAGCTTTGAAGTACAATTTTTAAAGAGATAAATTAATCAATAGAAACATATACAGAAGTAACACATATGAAAGAATTAGACAAGGACTTGAAAATAACTATTATATACAGACCACATATAGTTAAGAAAGTAGAAGAAAGCATGATCTTAAGATAAATGGAGAAAATGAAAATGACCCAGATGTAAAAGATAATGACTGTGATGGTGAATTAAAGCACCCTCATATTCCCATTAAAATCAAAATGAAGTGGCAAAGCATAGTGCTTAAGGTCATAAACTGTAAAGCCCAAGTACCAAGTTTTATTCTTAACTTCAAAAATTACAACTGAGGGATCCTGTTTCATCCAAGAAACAATTTATGCCTTAGTTTCCTGTTTTTGAAAATAAGGATAGTAAATACACATTCCTTCAAAGTTTCTATGAAGGATAAATGAGTTGGTATTTGTAAAAAATATAGATGATATTCTATGGGCTGTACAAATGCTTGTCAAATTAACCAACACATCACCAGTCAGCTTCCCATAAACACAGTGACTAGATAGCTCCATTTTACCTCACTTTTTATTGCTGAGATTTCAACTGTACTCAACACTAAAATCCATGGAAGATAAGTTTCTTGTCTCTATGTCTTCAGGACCCATTCTAGAACCCAGCAGAGAAGAAACACTCCCTTAATGGAGTTTTGATGCTGTTGTTTTTTAAAGGTTTCATTTTTATAATCACAAATAATAATTTCAGCTAATGAACATGAAAGCATAGATACTGTGCTCCAACTCAGGCATGAGTCCCACTATGTATAAAAGAGCTATTACTAGGAAAGGTAGTGACAGATGCAAAAACTTAGGACAGTAATCTTCAAAGTTCAAAGCCTAGGGTGGAGTCATAGGGTCAGAGAAGTCTTAGCCAGAGCAGCCCCACAGACACAGGCTCACACTTGATGATCCTGCCTACTTCCCATGGCTTTGGAGACACTAGCAAATGCAGCTCATTCCAACATTGGTTCCCTTAGGCTATTCATATAGCTACACAGCATTGTTGTCAGTGTTCTGTCAAATCTCTTTTCAACTTCAACTTCTCAATGTTTCTCAGATTTTAGATGTTTTTCTTGTAAAGTGTATATGATTAAATATTTTTAATTTTTCCCATTGACTCTGATTTTTTGCTTCTCCTACATTTTCTACTTCTTACAAATCTGTGTTTCTAATTCAGAACTCATATGAAACAGCAAAACATCTTGAAAACTCATACAAAAGAGAACCTAGCAGAATCTTTCTTGATCTATAAAACTTTCTATGCCAAAGAAATTAAAATTGCTCTTGAGAAGAGAAAATCAGAAGTGAAATGATGGGAGGAAGCATGCATTTATAGTTACAGTTACGCATTTTTTTTTTTTTGAGACAGAGTCTCATGCTGCCACCCTAGGTAGAGTGCCATGGTGTCACAGCTCACAGCAACCTTAAACACTTGGGCTTAAGTGGTTCTCTTCCCTCAGCCTCCCAAGTAGCTGGGACTATAGGCATCCGCCACAACGCCCAATATTTTTTTATTATGAAATCATAACTGTGTACATTAATGCAATCATGGGTTACAATGTGCTGGTTTTATACACAATTTGAAATATTTTCATCAAACTGGTTAACATAGTCTTCACAGCATTTTCTTAGTTATTGTATTAAGACATTTATATTCTACACCTGGTGAATTTCGCATGTACCCTTGTAAGATGCACTATAGGTGTGGTCCCACCAATTACTCTCCCTCCACTCACCTTCCCCCTTACCGTCCCCTCCCTTTTTCATAAGAAAGCTATAAATTGGGGCAGTGCCTGTGGCTCAAGGAGTAGGGTGTTGGCCCCATATACCTGAGGTGGTGGGTTCAAACCTGGCACCTGCCAAAAATGCAGAAAAAAAAAAGAAAGCTATAAATTGGATTCATAGTAGGACTGAGTACATTGGGTACTTTTTCTTCCATTCTTGAGATACTTTGCTAAGAAGAATATGTTCTAGCTCCATCCATGTAAACATGTAAGAGGTAAAGTCTCCATCTTTCTTTAAGGCTGCATAATATTCTATGGTGTACATATACCACAATTCATTAATCCATTCGTGGGTCAGTGGACATTTGGGTTTCTTCCATGACTTAGCAATTATAAGTTGGGCTGCAGTAAACATTCTGGTACAAATATCTTTGTTATAATTTGATTTTTGGTCTTCTGGATAAATACCTAGTGGAGGAATTGTAGGATCAAATGGCAGATCTATTTTTAGATCTCTAAGTGTTCTCCAAACATCTTTCCAAAAGGAACATATTAGTTTGCATTCCCACCAGCAGTGTGGAAGTGTTCCCTTTTCTCCACATCCACACCAACATCTCTGGTTTTGGGATTTTGTGATCTAGGCTAATCTTACTGGAGTTAGATGATATTCTCAAAGTAGATTTGATTTACATTTCTCTGATGATTAAGGGTGATGAGCATTTTTTCATATGTCTATAGGCCAGGCACCTGTCTTCTTCAGAGAAGTTTCTCTTCAAGTCCCTTGCCCACCCTGAGATGGGATCACTTGTTCTTTTCTTGCAAATACATTTGAGTTCTCTGTGGATTATGATTATTAAACCTTTGTCGGAGTCATAACCTGCAAGTATCTGCTCCCATTCTGAGGGTTGTCTGTTCGCTTTACTTACTGTGTTCATGGCTGTGCAGAAGCTTTTTAGTTTGATCAGGTCCCAAAAGTGTATTTTTGATGTTGCTTCAATTGCCTGGAGGGTCCTCCTCATAAAATATTCACCCATGCCAATTTCTTCAAGAGTTTTCCTTACACTTTCTTCTAGTATTTTTATAGTTTCATGTCTTAAGTTTAAATCTTCAATCCAGTGAAAGTCTATCTTAGTTAATGGTGGGATGTGTGGGTCCAGTTTCAGTCTTCTACAGGTTGCCAGCCAGTTCACCCAGCACCATTTGTTAAATAGGGAATCTTTTTCCCACTGAATATTTTTAATTGGCTTGTCAAAGATCAAATAATGGTAAGTAGCTGGGATCATCTCTTGGTTCTCTATTCTGTTCCATACATCTACCTCTCTATTTTTGTGCCAGTACCATGCTGTTTTGATCACTATGGATTTATAGTATAGTCTGAGGTCCGGTAACATGATTCCTCCTGCTTTGTTTTTATTTCTCAGTAATGTCTTGGCTATTTGAGGTTTTTTTCTGATTCCATATAAAAAAAAGTATTATTTTTTTGAGATTTTTAAAGTACGACAGTGGAGCTTTAATAGAGATTGCATTAAAATTGTATATTGCTTTGGAAAGTATGGACATTTCATGACTGATTCTTCCCAGTCATGAGCATGGTATATTTTTCTGTTTGTTAACTTTTTCTGCTATTTCTTTTCTTACAGTTTCATAGTTCTCTTTATAGAGATCTTTCATGTCCTATATTAGGTAAACTCCCAAATATTTCATCTTCTTTGGCACTACTGTGAAGGGAATAGAGTCCTTGACTATTTTTTTCAGTTTGACTATTGTTGTATATGAAGGCTACAGATTTATGAGTGTTGATTTTGTAACCTGAGACACTGCTGTATTCCTTGATCACTTCTAAGAGTTTTGTAGTAGAATCCCTGTTATTTTCCAGATATAGAATCATATCATCTGCTAAGAATGAAAGTTTGATCTCTTCTGACCCTACATGGATACTCTTGATTGTTTTTTCTTCACTAATTGTGATGGCTAACACTTCCATTACAATGTTAAAAAGCAGTGGAGACAATGGGAAAACTTGCCTTGTTCCTGATCTGAGTGGAAATAATTTCAATTTAACTCCATTCAATATAATATTGGCTATGGGTTTGCCTCTATCAGCTTAAGAAATGCCCCTTCTATATTAATTTTTTAAAGTGTTCTGATCATGAATGGATGCTGGATATTATCAAAAGCTTTTTCTATGTCAATTAAGAGAATCACGTGGTCCTTGTTTTTTAATTTACTTATATGATGATTATATTTATAGATTTACATCTATTCAACTAGCCTTGAGACCCTGGGATAAAACCCACTTGATGGTGGTGTATAGTTTGTTTGATGTGTTGCTGGATTCTGTTCATTAGGATCTTGTTGAATATTTTTCCATCAATATTCATTGGTGATATTGGTCTATAATTTTCTTTTCTTGTTGGGTCTTTTCCTGGTTTGGGGATCAAGGTGATGTTTGCTTCATACAATGTGTTGGATAGTATTCCTTGTTTTTCTATATTTTGGAAAAGGTTGAGTAATATATGTACTAGTTCCTCTTGAAAGGTTTGGTAGAATTCTGACATGAAGCCATCTGGTCCTGGGCTTTTCTTTTTAGGGATATTTTATATAGTTTATGCTATTTCAGAACTTGATATAGACTTGTTCAACATTTCCACTTTATTCTGGCTAAGTCATGGAAGGTGGCGTGCTTGTATGTATTGGTCAATTTCCTTCAGATTTTCATATTTCTGAGAATAAAGCTTCTTGTAATATTCATTAAGGATTATTTTATTTCTGAGGAGTCTGTTGTTATGTCATCATTACCATTTCTGATTGATGAAATTAGAGATTTTACTCTTTTGTTCCTCATTAGGTTAGCCAAAGGTTTATCTATTATATTGACCTTTTCAAAAAAATAACTTTCGATTGATTTATCTGTTGTATAATTCTTTTGTTTTCCATTTCATTTAATTCTGCTCTAATTTTGGTTATTTCTTTTCTTCTGCTGGGTTTAGGATTGGAATGTTCTTCTTTTTCCAGTTGCTTGAGATGTCCCATTAAGTTGTTAACTTCCTCTCTTTCTGTTCTCTTGAGGAAGGATTGCAGTGCTATAAATTTCCCTCTTAGGACAGCCTTTGCGAGATCCCAGAGGTTCTGATAATTCATGTCTTCATTATCGTTTTGTTCCAAAAATTTGGTAATTTCCTTCTTGGTCTTGTCTCTGACCCATCTATTATTCAGCATAAGGTTATTTAGTTTCCATGTTTTTGTATGACTATGCAGATTCCTGTTGTTACTGAGTTCAACTTCTATTCCATGATGGTTCAAGAAGATGCAAGGAATAATTTCTATTCTTTTAAATTTGCTGAGGTTAGACTTGTGACCTAAGATGTGATCAGTTTTGGAGTATGTTCCATGGACTGATGAGAAGAATGTATATTCAGTTTTGTTAGGATGAAATGTTCTGTAGATATCTGTTAAATCAAAATGTTGAATGGTTAAGATTAAATCTAAAATTTCTTTGCTTACTGTCTTATTGGAGGATCTATCCAACACTTCCAAAGGAATGTTAAAATCTCTGACTATTATGGAGATGGAGGAATTCTAGTTGCTCATGTCTTTTAGAGTCTCTCTTATAAATTGAGGCACATTCTGTTTGGGTGCATAAATGTTAATGATTGAAATCTCATCATGTTGAGTACTACCCTTAACAAATATGAAGTGACCATTTTTATCTTTCTTTACTTTTGTTAGTTTAAACCCTATTGTATCTACAAATAAAATTGCAACACCTGCTTTTTTCTAATTTCCATTTCCCTGAAATATATATGACCATCCTTTCACCCTGAGTTTATATTTATCTTTTAAGGTGAGATTTTGTATGCAGCTGATATCTGGCCTGAGTTTTTGTATCCAGTCCGCCAACCTGTGCCTCTTTAGAGGACAATTTAAGCCATTTGCATTAATTGAGAATATTGATAAGCCTGGTAGAATTTTGGGTATCAAGTTTTTCGAAAGTCCTATGGACATTTTTAATCTTTTCATCACTGTGGAAGTTGGAATTTGATCAAAGGTTTCTGAGTGAGTTTACTTTTGTGGTGGAGGATTGCACTGGTCATTATGGAGGATAGGTCTGAGAATATCCTGAAGAGCTAGTCTAGTTATGGCAAATTTCTTCAACATGTGAATGTCATTAAAGTATTTAATTTCTCCATCATAAATGAACTCAGTTTAGCTGGACACAGGATCCTGGGTTGAAAGTTATTTTGTTTTAGATTAAAAGTCAATGACCACCCTCTTCTAGTTTGAATGGTTTCAGCAAAGAGATCTTCAGTCATTCTGATATTCTTCCCTTTGGATGGTTTTCTTATGTCTGGATGCTTTCAGAATTTCTCCTGCATATTAACTTTAGTGAAGTTAATTATGATGTGTCTGCAGGTTGTCTTATTCAGGTTGAGGCATGCTGGGGTTCTGAAACTCTCTGCTATCTGAATTTCAGAATCTCTTGGCATGTCTGGAAAGTTCTCCTTCATAATCTCATGCAAAAGGGCCTCTGTGCTTTGTGAAGCAACTTCGTTGCCTTCTGGAATTCCTACAAGGTGAATATTCATTTTCTTTGAATTATCCCAGAGCTCTCTGAGACAATGATCCATTTTTGCTCTCCATTTCTCTTCCTCTTTGAGCCCTTGGGAGTGTTCAATGTCAGAAATCCTTCCTTCTGCTTGCTCCATTTTGTTCCTGAGGGATTTTATTGTATTTCTCACACCTTTGAGGGCTGGAAATTCTTGTCTCAATGTGTCAAAATCTTTAGTGTTTTTGTCTTTGAATTTATTGAGTTCTTGAGACAACTTTTGAAATGCTCTTTGAATTTCTAATTCCAACTTTACCTCCATTCTATTAATCTTACTTGCAATCTAAACTCTGAATTCAATTTCTGACATCTCAGCCATTTGTCTATGAATGGGATCTTCAGTGTGTCTACTGTATTATTCTTTGGGGGAGTTTATCTACTCTGGTTATTCATGTTACCAGAGTTTTTCTGCTGATCCAGCCCCATGATTATTTTACACCATTTGTCTAGATGACCAGATAAGGTAAAATTGGTTTGGGGGGCTCCTGGAACAGGAATTAACCAGTCCTTTGCCCAAGAGCTGGTACTGGTGTCTGTACCTTTTCTCCTAGAGCTTTGCAAAAGACCCCTACAGTGCTATGGCCTGAGACACTGGGGACTTACTTGGTGTGGTGGGGCTAAGTGGCTCTGTCTTGTTTTCAGCTGGTCTCTGTCCTACCCTAGTGAATCAATTACTCTAGGTTGAGGTCTCAGCTGTGGATAAATACCAGGAACTAAGTCAACCTGCCCCCCACAGGAAACAACTAGAAAAGGAACAGCAAAGCTTCCTACAACCACACACTCAGGGTACCACTTTGGATAGTCCTCGGGGGATTGATCCAGTCCGAGAGATCCAAATCAAAGTGAAGGAGTTCAAAAGGTTTCTAGCAACTAGATAGCAGAGATCTGGTGGTGGCTTGAGTATGACTCATTCTGGTGCTCCATGGAGTCAAAATGCCCCCCCCCCCAGCAAATGAATTCATCTGGGAAGGTTGATGCCTCCTTCCCTACCTTGCACCTGTGTCACACCTAGTCACAGGTAACCCTGCAGGGCAATGAACCAGTTCCCTCCAATGAGCAGATGCTGCAGGTGTTTGAGCCTGCTTGAGTCACAGAGAGATCTTATGTCTCCTTGGCCAGGCCTTTGCACTCTGCCACCATCTGGCAGGGGAAGCTGAGGCCTGACAACCTTGGGTGGTTAATGGAAGCTGGGGCAGTTCACTGAGTTCCAGCCATGCCCCTGATTGATGTGGCTAACACTTATATTTATGCAGAATTTGTGATTCCTTCCTGGCTATATTTCCCTGCAGACCAGGCACTGTTTGAGTTCATAGAATCTGCAACTCAGCCCTGGTCTATGCCACTGCCCAGAGCTGGTCTTTCTGTTTCCCCTGCAATCTGTGTTGGAGTGGGTGTGGTTAGAGGTCACACTTGGTTCAGAGTTCCAGCCTCAGCCCACCTGCCTTTGTCTCAGCTATGATCCTCTAAGGGCCACGTGTTTCTTGGCTCACTAAAACTGTCCTGGCTCAGCCCTGTCCTGAGTGTATGCAGTCTCTGTGCACACGTCTTCAATTCTCCTTCCTGCAGGGCTCTGCCCAGGCTGGTACCACCTCAGGCATACCCTTTGCTCACGGGGTCTGCATTACCATCCCAGATCTATTCTGCCAGCGTCCACCTCCAGAGAAGATGCCCGGCTTTTTCTGGTTGCCCAGAGAGACAGGGAGTATCCTTCAAAAACATCTCCAGGGGTGTTAGCCCTATTGTTCCCGCTGCTGCTGCTGCTGTTGCTCTGTGCCGGGGGCACTGCCTCTCCCTTTCCCGTATGGTTCCTTCAGTCCACTGTTTTCTCCTTATCCCTGTGCCACAGAATCAGAACAGACCTGGAACAGCCCACTCCCTGTCCATACTGCTTAAGAAAATGCCCAAGATCTGGACTCCATGGGGGCAGGCTTCCAGACCTCAGGGTGAGAATGGAGGGGAGTGCTGGGAGTTCAGAATTGTAGGTAGAGAATATATACAGTTTTATAGTTTTATGCCTGGCAGGAGAGTGCCATGGCACCCTAGTAGGGGAAGGAGGTCGAG
>NW_003852541.1:4776499-4782011 GCF_000181295.1 Otolemur garnettii | reverse complement strand
TTTTGTGTCCCACACCCAGAAAATGTGCCATGTACCCTTACATTGTGCCCATTAAATGGGAGCACGCCAATTCCCTCCCCTCCTCTTCTTCTCTCCCTTTCTTGGATTCCCTCCCTCCAACTTGAATTTGAGTTTTTGTCTTATGTTTTTGTCTTATCTGGTTTCTTATTAGTATTGAATATTTGCTTTTCCATTCTTGCAATACTTTACTAAGAAGAATGTGTTTCAACTCCATCCAGATTAATACAAAAGATGTAAAGTCTCCATCTTTTTTATGGCTAAATAATATTCCATGGTATATATACTACTATAATCCATTCCTGGGTTGATGAGTATTTAGGTTGTTTCCACATCTTGGTGATTGTAAATTGAACAATTTAGTACAAATGTCTTTATGATAAAGATTATTTTTCTGGGTAGTTGCCTAATAATGGGATTGTGGGATCAAATGGGAGGTCTAATTTGAGTTCTTTGAAGATTCTTCATATTGATTTCCAAAGAGTCTGTTCTAGTTTGCAATCTCATGAATAAGGTAAAGGTATTCCCCTCTCTCCATATCTGCACCAGTATTGGCAACTTTGGGACTTTGTGATATGGGTTGTTCTCAGTGGGATTAGATGATAGATATCTCAGGGTGGTTTTGATTTGCATTTTTCTGATGATTAGGGAAAATGACCATTTTTTCTGATGTTGGTTAGCCAGTCCCCTGTCTTCCCCAGAGAAGGTTCTGTTCGTGTCTCTTGCTCAGTGATAGGTGGGATTGTTTGCTCTTTTCTTGTTGATTAATTTTAGTTCTTTATAGAGTCTAGTTATTAAGCCTCAACATGCAAATATTTTTTCCCATTCTGAAGGTTGTCTATTTGCTTTTATTGTTGTGTCCTTAGCAGTGCAAAGCTTTTCAGTTTAATTTAAGTCCCATTTGTTTGATTTTGTTGTAGTTGCTGCTGAAGTCTTCCTCATTAAAATCTTTTCCCTAGGCCAACATCCTTAAGAGTTTTTTCATACTTTCTTGTAGGATTTTTATTGTTTCATATCTTAAATCTTTTATCCATCTTGAGTCAGTTTTTGGAAGGTGAGTCCAGTCGCCCATCTTGCCTCCGCCCCATGCCCGGCTATTTTTATGTTGTAGTTGTCATTGTTGTTTGGTGGGCCCTGGCTGGATTCAAACCTGCCAGCTCCAGTGTCTGTGGCTGGCACCCTAGCTGCTTGAGCTACAGGTGCCAAGCCTATGGCACTTCTTATAGTCTGCCTTTTTGATTATGGTCAGTGTAGTGAATATGAAGTATTATCTCACAATACTGATATCCAAATTTTCTCATCCAAATTTTAATTTCATTTAAATTAAATTATTTCCCTAGAGACTAATGATGTTGAGCATCTTCTCCCCCAGCTCTTGGTCATTCATATATCTTCTTTTGAGAAATGCCCATTCAAATACTTTACCCCCTTTCTTAGTTGGGTTGTTTGTCTCTTTATTATAAGTTCTAAGAGATCATGTATTCTGAACTCAAGTCCTCTATCAGATGAGTCTTACTTTTTATCCAGTCAAACAATACCTGCTATTTCAGTACTGTGTTCCATTCATTTATATTTGATATCATTGATGAAGTTATAGTTAAACCTTCTTCTTGCTATTTATTTTCTGTTTTTTTGTCACACCTAATGAGATGGCTGAATTTGAACTGTCAGTATTGGCTTTGCTATGCCAAAACTCCTATAATTTGTTTTTATTTTTAGGAAAAGTAACATGTGTTATATTGTTATAACAGAAAGAATATTTACACACTTAATTTAATATACCTTTGATTAATATATTGTGTAACTAAAAGGTTTCTTTCCTCTGTTTTGGAAGTTGGTATGGAAACATGCCCTTGCCTGTGTCTGCACTCTGTACATTTTCTGTAGACTTATCCATCCTTATTTGATTTGAAGATTCTTGAGTGAATACTGCTTCTTAGCATTGTGAAATGTCTTAAAAACCTCTCACATAACATTTGAAGAAACAAATGATTGTTAGAGAAATATGTAGAAAGTAACAAAAGGTCTTGATTGATACAGTTTTGTAAAAATTACACTAATTTTAGCCAGATGTAGTGCCTTGCACCTTTGTCCTATCTACTTGGGAACTTTAAGCCAAAGGACCAAAGAGCCTAAGAATTCAAGTCCAGCCTGGGCAACATAATAAAATCTCATCTCTAAAAATAATACAGGTGAAAAATAAAAAAAGTGTATAACACAATGATGCATGGGAAAGAACATGTAGACACACATACAATCAGATTAGATGAAATCAAAACCATCATGCAAATAAAATGTTGTCAAATAAGGTGTTACTATGAGACTATACTTCTACTATGCTTTATTAAACATTGTTTTATCCTCCAAACTTCTGTTCACTGTGAGAATTGATTATATTGTTAACCTTGTATTTTGTAAATTATATGTTATACCAAGGTGATATTTTAAATTTGTGTTTAACTTTGGGGAAATTTTCTTATTTGACATAAATTGAAAAACAGTGGGAAAAGGAAATTTTACTAAGACTTTGAAACTGCCTCCTATTTTCTATTTGAATAACTAAAAGCATGAAGTTGTCCATAGAATGTGTAAATGTGACGACTTATAAATTGGTGAGAATATTAAGGTCTTAGTGAATTAAATTATGACATAAAACTGAAGAGCAAATACAGATATTCCCCTCAGGCAAGATGATGAGGTTTCACTCTTGTTTCTCTCAGGTAAACATAGAAAGCTTCTGTCAAGATGGCAGAGGGGATGCATCGCTAAGTCAACTCTCCTTGCAGTTTGAGGTGAGAGTGGGGGTGCTGGATCTTTCCCTAGGTGGAATACTGGCACAGAAAAGCAACCCAGGGTGTGCAGCAAAGAGATGATCTGCTGGATTGGAGGTGCAACCCAGAACTGTGGTATCTGCCAGAAAAAACTTGGTGCAGCCTCTGAAGTGGCTCCAGCTGCGGCCTGTGGCCAGAGGCCTGAGACAGCAGAAACCAATCCATCCCCCATGCAGGACTTCTATACCCAATTCGTGGGGAGTTTGAGTGTTTTGCAGAGACTGTGGTGAGGCATGGACTCCTGAGCGGAATTTGGCGACTAGAAAGGGGAGCCATTTGGACCCAGTTTGGAGTGTCAGGGGTCCAGGCAACTGGACAGAAATTTGAGGGGAAAGGATTCTGTTTAGAAACCGATTCATTTTGTAATTTTAGAAGTCTTTGTGGTGCTGCACTGAAGCGGCAGTGAGAGGGACAATCAACCCCTTTCCTACAGCCTCTGAAAAGTCTTTTGTGCGTGGTGCTGAATCTGGGGAATCAGAGGTAACCAGCCCCTCTCCCACAGAAACTGACTGAAAACTCTGCTGTGGCACTAAAGTGGCTGGCGCAAGCAGCAACCAGCCCTTTTCCCACAGAACATAATAATTACCAGTGTGAGGGGAAACTAGGAGTTGAATGGAAAAACTGGTGAAGCGTGGACTCTGGTGCCAAGTTTGGAGGACAGATAGGAGTGCCACCTGGAAAAAGACAGACAAGGCTGGGCGGCCAGCCAGGAACCAGACATATTGTAAAACTTCAAAAATGGCGTCTCCATAGCACCTCTTCCAGGAGCATGGAGAACTCAATCTCACCTGTAGCCAGTCATCCTACATCTGAAGCTGGTTCAGGACACCCCACACTTTACGGGAACTGTTGAAGATAGAATTTGTGCAACCTGCCAGCAAAGATTCCTTTTTTTTCTTTTTCTTTTTCTTGTGAGCCTGGGAACCACTCACAGCGCCACCTGCTGTCTACAAAGTATATTGCAACATAATCCCACCTCATATATAAGGTGGTATGTTTGTATATATTCATAAAAATAATATTTTTCTTGGTGGTGCCCCCTTCTTTTTTTTTCTTAATCCTTTTTTTGAAGGTGTTACTATTAAGTCTTTTTATTTTTTGTTTTGTTTTTTATTGTTAATACTAGTCTTCCTTTTTTCTTCTCTCTTCCTCTCCTCTTCTTATGGTTGCAGAGAGTGCTTACATCTGACTAATAGTCTTGTTTTTGTTTTTGCTTTTTTGTTGTTGTTGTTTGTTTGTTTTGTTTGTTTTTTTATCAGTTTAATATTATCATTTTTTCTGGTTGTTTTTTATTTTGTTTGTTTGTCTTTTGTTTTATTTTATTTTTTGTCTGTTTGTTTACTTGTTCTGATTGTCTGTGCATCTGTGTGCTTGTGTTTCTGGTAGCATTTTTGTCAGTTTATTTGTTCACTTGGTTTCAATGTGTTTTGTACTTTGCTAAATCCTCAGCTGGCAATTTTCCCTAACTCCAATTTTCACATTCAATAAGAATATGGAGGAACAGGGGATGAGGGTTGACTGGAGCTAGTTTTCAACATAAACCCCAGTTCAGTGGGAGAGATAATGGGTGAAGGTATGGTCATCTATATTCCAGGCAAATGGAAATCAGAAAAAAGCAGGTGTTGCAATTTTATTCGCAGATACAATAGGTTTTAAACCAACAAAAGTAAGGAAAGATAAATTTGGTCACTTTATATTTGTTAAGGGTAATACTCAATATGATGAGACATCAATTACCAATATCTATGCACCCAACCAGAATGCACCCCAATGTATATGAGATACTTTAACAGGCATGAGCAACTTGATCTCTCCCAGCTCTATTATAGTCAGAAATGTTAACACTCCTTTGGCAGTGTTGGATAGAGCCTCCAATAAGAAGCTTAGCAAGGAAAGTTTAGATTTAAATATAACTATTCAACTTTTGGACCTAACAGACATGTACATAACATTTCATCCTAAAAAAACTGAATACACATTTTACACATCAGTCCACAGAACATACTCCAAAATTGATCACATCTTAGGCCATAGTCTAACCTAAGTAAATTTAAAAGAATAGAAATTATTCCATCTTCTCATACCATCATGGAATAAAAGTTGAACTCAGTAACAACAGGAATCTGCGGTCTCATACAAAGACATGGAAGCTAAATAACTTTATGTTGAATGATAGATAGGTCAGAGACGAGATCAAGAAGGAAATTACCAAATTTTTTAGAACAAAATGATAATGAAGACATGAGTTGTCAGAACCTCTGGGGTACTCATAGGCAGTACTAACAGAAACCTTCCTCAAGAGAACAGAAAGAGAGGAAGTTAACAACTTAATGGGACATCTCAAGTAGCTGGAAAAGGAAGAACAATCCAATTCCAAATCCAGCAGAAGAAAAGAAACAACCAAAATTAGAGCAGAATTTTAAATGAAATAGAACAAAAAAAGAATTATAGAACAGATCAACAAATCAAAAAGTTGATTTTTTGAAAAGGTTAATAAAATAGAGAAACTTTTGGCCAACCTAACCAAGAAAAAAACAGTAAAATCTCTAATGCCATCAATCAGAAACAGTAAAGATGAAATAACAACAGACCCTTTAGAAATTCAAAAAATCCTTAATGAATATTACAAGAAACTTTATTCCCAGAAATATGAAAATCTGAAG
>NW_003852541.1:4774592-4775771 GCF_000181295.1 Otolemur garnettii | reverse complement strand
GAGCCACAGGCGCCAAGCCGATTCTTTCAATTGATGCAGAAAAAGCTTTTGATAATATCCAGCATCCCCGTATGATCAGAACACTTAAGAAAACTGGTATAGAAGGGACATTTCTTAAACTGATAGAGGCCATCTACAGCAAACCCACAGCCAATACTGTAATCACTGCAGCTAAATTGAAATCATTTCTACTTACATCAGGAACCAGGTAAGGTTGCCTCTTGTCTCCATTGCTATTTAACATTGTAATGGAAGTTTTAGCTATCACAATTAGGGAAGAAAGGGTGATTAAGGGCATCCATATAGGATCAGAAGAGATTAAACTTTCACTTTTTGCAGATGATATGATTGTATATCTGGAAAATAACAGGGATTCTACTACAAAATGCTTAGAAGTGATCAAGGAATACAGCAGCATCTCAGGTTACAATATCAACATTCATAAATCTGTAGCTTTTATATATACCAATAGCAGCCAAGCCACCCCCCCCCAAAAAAAGCCACTCAAGGACTCTATCCTGTTCACACTAGTGCTAAAGAAGATGAAATATTTGGGAGTTTACCTAACAAAGTATGTGAAAGATCTCTATAAAGAGAACTATGCTACTCTAAGAAAAGAAACAGCTGAAAATGTTAACAAATGGAAAAATATACCATGCTAATGGCTGGGAAGAATCAACATTGTTAAAATGTTCATATTACCCAAAGTAATACATAATTTTAATGCAATTCCCATTAAAGCTCCACCCTCATATTTTAAAGATTTTGAAAAAATAATACTTCATTTTATATGGAATCAGAAAAAACCTCGAATAGCCAAGACATTACTCAGGAATAAAAACAAAGCAGAAGGAATCACACTACCAGACTTCAGATTATGCTATAAATCCATAGTGATCTAAACAGCATGGTACTGGCACAAAAATAGAGAGGTAGATGTACGGAACAGAATAGAAAGCCAAGAGATGAATCCAGCTACCTACCATTACCTCATCTTAAAAACAATGAATGGGGAAAAGATTCTCTATTTAACAAATGGTGCTGGGTGAACTGGCTGGCAACCTGTAGAAGACTGAAACTGAACCCACACCTTTCACCATTAACTAAGATAGATTCTCACTGGATTAAATATTTAAACTTAAGACATGAAACTATAAAAATACTAGAAGAAAGTGTAGG
>NW_003852541.1:4756567-4773603 GCF_000181295.1 Otolemur garnettii | reverse complement strand
AGGGAGGGTGATTGGAGGGATCACCTCTGTGGTTTATCTTACAAGGGTACAAGTGAATCTTTCTGAAAGTAGAATATAAACGTCTTAACACAATAACTAGGAAAATGACATAAAGGCTATGTTAACCAGTTTGATCAAAATATTTCAAATTGTATATGAAAACACCACACTATACCCATGATTGCATCACACAGCTACCATTTAATATAAAAAAAAAAAGAAAGAAAGCTTCTGTCACTCATGGGTAATCTTTGAACTCATTACATCCTTTGATCATTAATTAGTTCTTTTACTGTAAATACACAAGAATGTTTTATTGTTATGAATGTTAATGCTGTACTATATTTGTATTTTGACTACATTTACTTGCCCACAAGTTCTCTGTGGCCAAATGTATTATTATTTTCTTTTGTAATTTCCATTTTATTTTGTTCAAAAAATCTTCTACAGCTTTTCAATAAGATAAATATTTATTTATATTTTCCTCTATAATGTTTAATTTCATTAAAAGATAATACTTTTACAACTCTGAAGTTATTTTGGTATATGTACTGTGAACTGTGTACAGTCACTAAAGTTTATGCAGATGCCACATATATTCACTATTTCAAAGTTAGAAGATACAAATAGAAAAATATATAAGAAGAGAGACCCTCATAGTGAAAGTGTATTAGGTTTATCTCATTCTTTTAAGATTGGGTCCCCAAACTTTAAGGTTCTTAGTGATAATAGTGAGTTTTCCCCCATCTCATTACAAAAGACTTCTTAGAGTCCACTTGGGTTCCAAGTTGGAGACTAAGCCACTTAAATTGAAAAAACTTTGGCTAAAAAACTTCAGCACCATCCCCCTATTAAACTTGTAGGTCCTTTCTTTGGCACAGATATGGAAACAAATCAAAGAGACCTAGGACTTTATAAAGTAGAAATGTCTGCTTATTTTTCTTTTGAAGATGCAAAGTGCATTGGGTGGTTGACTGTAACCGTAAGAAAATGAGTATGAATCAACATTTACTTTCCCTTCCTAAGAGATAAAAACCCTTGTTGGAAGGGCTAAAATAGGCATGCTCCCCATCCTCTCTGTCTCCCCTCCATACTAATTGTCTGTGACTGCTATAATAAACTATTGCAAATATAATGTCTTAAAACAAAACACATTTATTTCAAAGGATCACACTTCATCCTTTCATGATGTGGGGGTTTGGGGACACAGGATTGGCTCAGATTATTTGTGAGAGAAATATGGAAGTAAAAAAAAAGAGACTAAACTAGAAATGTAGCATGCAGTTCTAATCTCTGAGTTTTAATGTTTAAAAGTTACACATGCCCCAGTTTGCCTAAGGACTTTCACAGCCATAGGTTGTGTCTAATCTGGATAGACTGGAAGGTTGGGGAAGAGGACTCCAGGGTAGATGGTGAGAAAATCTTCTGGCTATAAACTGTCACAATAAGCAGAAATCTATTCCAGGAGGGAGTCACAGATTTGAGGAATATGTTGGGTGTCGTTTGGTCTCCAATCTTATGGATAGGGTGACCAATTATCCCAGTTTTCCGAGGGCTATCTTGATTTTAGCACTGAATGTCCTGAATCTAACAAGGGAAGTTACTTAGGACAAATATTAGACAACCCTAGCTGCTAGCTTTTTGTATCCACTTTTGTGTTTGTGCTAAGATCATTCTTCCCATCAACTGTTCTCAGCCACTGACTAACACAACAAGCCCATTCTTGCAAGAGGCAGGGCTTCTTTAGTGGGTAACTCTGGCTCCATGGCTCCCCATTGTTCTGGTCAGAAACATTCTTAGAATTGTGCTGCAGATGTAATCTTCTTTGCTCCCATGCCCACACTCCTTAGAAGAGCCAGACTTGCATTGCTGTCTGAAGGTTCTTCCCATCCTCTCTGTCTCCCCTCTATACTAGTTGTCTGTGACTGCTATAATAAACTGCTGCAAATATAATGTCTTAAAACAATACATATTTATTTCACAGTTTTGGAGATCAGAATACTTGAATGGGTCTCACTGGGCTAAGCAAGGTTATAACAGATTTTGTTTCTTTCTTGAGGTTTTAGGGAAGAATCTGTTTCCTCATCATTGTTAGCTTTTAGTGGCTGACTGAGAATAGGCCCTTGGCCCCTTCCAACAGGAAGTAATTCTTCTGGTAGATGGCCTTGGAACTTTAACTGCAACATTTCCCTTTCCCTGGGTCTCCAGCCTGGTGGGCCTGCCTTGCAGATTTTGGACTTGTCAGTTTTTATAACTGCATGATCCAATTCCTTAAATCTCTCCTCTCTGCTTATATATATTTATCTAGACATAGATATACATACATTTACACACAGAGACACACAAATGCACACACACACACACACACTCCCTATTTGTTCTGTTTCTCTGGAGAACTCTGCCTAATACCCAAAGTGCAATGGACTAAATGTGTGTGTTTCTCCAAAGTCCACATGTTGAAGTTCTAACCCCCAAGGTGATGGTGCCTTTGGAGGCATGTAGTTCATTAGAGCTCTGGGATTTGAGCCCCTACATAAGAATCCTAGGAAGACCACTCACCTTGCCACCATGTGAAGTCACAGTGAGATGGTGCAATTGATGAATCAGGATGAGGGCTGTCTCCAGGCACTTCCTGGATTTTGGACTTTTCAGCCTTCAGAGCTGTGAGAATGAAATGCTCGTTATTTATAAGGCACCTAGCTCAGGGTATTTTACTATTGCAGCCTGAACAGACTGAGGCACTGGGCATAAGGCATCATCTTCTGAATCAGTAGAGAGGTGACAGCTCTTTAGCATGAGAAAGGTGAGTTCCGTGGAGGTTGGTGAGACAGCTGGAATGTTAGAGAAGCCATACCCTGATTTTAGTTTCTGAAGCTAAGAACTGAGATTTTCAATGCTTTATACAATCATATGTCCCATAACAACAGAAATATCTTCTGAGAAATGCATCATTGGGTGATTTCATCATTGTGCAGACATCACAGAGGGCACTTACACAAAGATGGTGTAGCCTCAGAGCAACAGAGAGAGATTATTCAGTTCAGCCTCCTCTCCCCTTAGGAATGTGTGTGAAACACCTGCTGCCCTGACACACACTGCCTAGAATGGTAGGAATCTTTGCCATGTTGAGAATCACCACTCAGAGAAAGTATATTTTAAGATTCTAAGCCCAAAGCAGTCAAGTTAGAGGCTGAGTATGACTGCTGGGAGGAGTTACCTCTTGAGAGTATTCCCTTTAACTGGGCTGTGCTGGGCCCCTTGTTGTTGTCAGACTCAGGTTGGTGCATTTGTCGTGTCTCCCTGTGCATGTTAGAGTCCCTCTTTGAAATGCTTTTCTTTTCGTCTAAGCTGATTTATTACTGCAGTCAGACACATTCCCATTTGGCCCATTTTGTGCACAAAGTACAGAAGAATCCCTTTGGCAAGGACATCTGGCTGTTCTCCCTTGACTCTCAGGTAAATCATGGCAAGGTGTATTGACCCAGGTGTCATCCTGCTCCCTTCCTTGTGCTTGTGTCATCCTTATCCAGGTTCAGAAAGGCACTGGGTGAGAGGTAGCTGCTCAGACCCTTCCTGGGCCTGATTGGTCAGTCATTGGATGGAAAAGAAGAGGCAAGGTGGGCTGTGGTAGGAGGGTCAGAGGGTTGCTTGTGTATCATTTGGCTAACAATGTTTCTTTGTCTCCTTCCTTCTCCTGTCTTATAGAACCTATGTGTAAACAAAGATGTGAACAGCTTGGGTTCTATGGAATTTATCAACACTGCTGTGTGGAGACACAGAGAATCAAACACAGCAGCCTCCAGGTCCCTAGTGCAGCCTCAGAAGGTCTGGGGAGAGCAGGGCAGGGCTTCCCTGCCTCAAAGTGATCAAAGATCTGGAGCCAGTTGGGCCAGGGATGCAGGAAATAAAGACTATATGTATCTTGAATGGGAGGAATGGCAGAGCAGACCCTGGTTCCTTCCTAAGGACCCTTTCCTTAGGAGGAGTTCTTACCTTCTGGGTCAGTGTGTAGGCCATAACCTTGTCTTAAAAATGACTTTATAGTCTCTTTATGGAAAGGAGCAAGTTAAATCCCGGAGTGTCCTCATGAGACCACATAAGCAATACTTGGATGAGTTTTATAGCCTCACCCCCTGGAAATGGGTTTTAATATGGTCTTGAACTCTTGGCCTGAAGTGATCCTCCCACCTTAGCCTCCCAAATCCTGGGATTCCAGGCATATCTTAGTCACTGATTTATAAAATCATCACTAATTATACATTAGTTGAGTTGTCTGGCCTAAGATCTTTTTGTGGAACCCTCATTTACTTGCCCATGTTCTTAGTTATTTTTGTTTTGCCAGGCACAACTATGAAGGTTGACCTAGCAGACATTCTCATACACTGCCTGGGAAACTCTCCCTGGGTAATGCTTTTTTTTTTTATACAGAGTCTCACTGTTACCTGGGTGCATAGAATGCAGTGGCTTCATTGTATCTCACTGAAATCTCAAACTCCTGGACTCAAGTGATTCTCCTGTCTCAGCCTTCCACGTAGTGGGATGAGAAGTGTGCAGTCACCATGTTTGGCTGATTTTTCTATTTTTAGTAGGGACTGTGTCTTGCTGTTGCTCAGGCTTTTCTTAAATTCCTGAGCTAAAGTGATCCTCCTGCCTCACCTTCCCAGACTGAGAGGATTACAGGTGTGGACCACTGTGTCCAGCCCTTGGGTACTAACTTTGTAGAGAGAAATTCATCAATATGTATCAAACACTTACAACATCTATTTTCCAACACAATATTATTTTAATGAGCAATTGGACAAAAAATATTCAAGATGTTCACCTAGTACTGTTTATACTTACAAACATTGAAGATAGCCAGCATCCTTCAATGTGGGTCCAGTCACATAAAGAATAGCACATACCCAAAAGGAAATGCCAGGCAACTGTGAATCACACAACTGCATGGGCTGTATTGTTACATAGAAAAAGAGCACTATTAATGTAATCCCCATTAAAGTCCCACTGTCATACTTTAAAGATCTTGAGAAAATAATACTTCATTTTATCTGGAATCAGAAAAAGCCTTGAATAGCCAAAACATTACTCAGGAATAAAAACAAAGCAGGAGAAATCACACTACCAGACCTCAGACTATACTATAAATCGATAGTGATCAAAACAGCACGGTATTGGCACAAAAACAGAGAGGTAGATGTATAGAACAGAACAGAAAGCCAACAGATGAATCCAGCTACCTAACATTACCTCATCTTTGACAAACCAATTAAAAACATTGAATGGGGAAAAGATTTCCTATTTAACAAACGGTGCTGGGTGAACTGGCTGGCAACCTGTAGAAGACTGAAACTGGATCCACACCTTTCACCATTAACTAAGATAGATTCTCACTGGATTAAGGACTTAAACTTGAGACATGAAACCATAAAAATACTAGAAGAAAGTGTAGGGAAAACACTTGAAGAAATTAGCCTGAGTGAATTTTTTATGAGATGGACCCCACGGGCAATGGAAGCAACATCAAAAATACACTATTGGGACCTGATAAAACTAAAGAGCTTCTGCACAGCCAAGAACACAGTAAGTAAAGCAAGCAGACAGCCCTCAGAGTGGGAGAAAATATTTGCAGGCTATGTCTCCGACAAAGGTTTAATAACCAGAATCCATAGAGAACTCAAACGCATTAGCAAAAAAACAAAAAATAAACAAGTGATCCCATCGCAGGGTGGGAAAAGGACTTGAAATTTCTCCGTAGAAGATAGGCATGCAGCCTATAGATATATGAAAGAAATGTTCACTATCCTTAATCATTAGAGAAATGCAAATCAAAACTACTTTGAGATATCACCCAACTCCAGTTAGATTAGCCCATACTACAAAATCCCCAAACCAGAGTTGCTGGCGTGGATGTGGAGAAAATGGAACACTTCTACACTGCTGGTGGGAATGCAAATGAATTCGTTCCTTTTGGAAAGACATCTAGAGAACACTTAGAGAACTAAAAATTGACCTGCCATTCGATCCTACAATTCCTTTATTAGGTATATACCCAGAAGATCAAAAATCACATTACAATAAAGATATTTGTATCAGAATGTTTATTGCAGCCCAATTCATAATTGCCAGGTCATGGAAGAAGCCCAAGTGCCCATCGATCCACAAATGGATCAATAAACTGTGGTATATGTACACCATGGAATATTATGCAGCCCTAAAGAAAGATGGAGACTTTACCTCCTTCATGCTTACATGGATGGAACTGGAAAATGTTCTTCTTAGCAAAGTATTACAAGAATGGAAGAAAAAGTATCCAATGTACACATCCCTATTATGAAACATCCCTATTATATAGTTTTCTCAAGTGAAAACTACAACCTAATTCTAGCCCAAGAATATGGGGAGGGGGTCGGGGAGAGGAGGGGGGAAGGGTGGATGGGTGGAGGGAGGGTGATTGAAAAGATCACCTATATGGTCTGTTTAACAAGGGTACAAGTGAATTTTTCTAGAACTAGAGTATAAACGTTTTAACACAATAACTAAGTAAATGACACTAAGTCTATGTTAACCAGTTTGATGAAAATATTTCAAATTGTATATGAAAGCAGTACACTGTACCCCATGTTTGCATTAATGTACACAGCTATCATTTAATAAAAAAAAGAAAAAGAGCACTACAAAGTGGTTATCATATTACATAATCCTCCATGTATGTTTGTTTTACTTTTAACAGTTTTTTTGAGATATAATCTACTTACCACACCGTTCACTCATTTAAAGTGTACAAAATGGGGAGATGTTGGTCAAAGGGTACAGAGTTCTAGCTGAACAGGAAGAATGAGTTCCGCAGATCTGATGTATATAGAACATGGTGACTATACTTGAAGTTTGCCAGGAGAGTATATCTTTAATGCCCTCATAACAATAAAAAAGAACACCACAAACCCTGATACTGGTCTGAGGTGATGGATATGTTTATGAACTTGACTATGGTAATAGGTTCATAACATATACCTATATCAGAATAGGCACACTGTAAATATACACAGTTTAAATTTGTCTTTTGTTTTTTCTTTGAGCACCTTTGAAAGGGTTTATTCACTTTTGAGAGCACAAGTGAGGACAGGGCAAGTCTGGCCTGAAACCTGCTCTCAGCTGCAGCATTTCCAGGCCCCTGTGTGGGCCAAAGGGGGTTGGGGGAAGAAATAAAGTGTATGATTCCATGGTTTCTAATACATTAGCAGAGTTATACAACCATCATCACCATCAATTTGAGAATATTTTCATCATCCTCCTACCAAAAAAAAAAAAAAAATTTAAGAGTTTGAATCTGGAGGGCAGGCTTCCTAGAGCAGAGATACTGGCCCCTGGCCTGGGAAGAACAGGGTGGCTCTTGGGTCCTACTGCAAACTGGCCAGTGGCAGGCCTAAAGAGGCCCCAGTGAGTGCTGCATGGCTAGGGGCTGTTGAGTACATGCAGGCCCTAGTGCTGGGCCTCCTGTCCCACTACAAGTGCCTCTTGCAGGCTGTGGGCACCAGCCAGTGTACCTGGTCTGTTTCTCAGCAGAGAAGCCAAGGCAGGGAGAACAAGGAGTTCTGCGTCCTGGAGGGGTGCAGCATGTCCCACATTGTGCTCTTGGTCTGTGGAGTGAAATAATTAGACCTTCTCATGGGTCCTCTGATGCTGTTGAGCAAAATCAACCTAAGACACACCAATAGCCACACCTGAAGTCCTCTAGCCTGGCATGTCCGAGTCATAGTCAGGAGTATCCAAACTTTTGGCTTTTCTGGGCCACATTGGAAGGAAAAGAGTTGTCTTAGGCCACATATTAAACTCACAAACACTAATGAAAGCTGAAGAGCAAATTAAAAAAAAAAAAAAGATTTGTGTCTAATTTTCACAGTATCTGCCACCACAGATAAGCAAAAAGTACTAACACAGTAATCTTAATTACGCAGCAACCTATTCAGAGAGTCTTTTAAAATCACAAAGCAGGTTCCAAGTTTGTAATCACTAATATAGAAAATATACATATCTAAGTAATAAAACATAATTTTTTAAAAAAATATTTTTTATTACAAAAATAAAAGTGGGCAGCATAAAACTATTGAATATGTGATATTGTAATTGAGAAAATAACATATCAATATCTGGTTTGGTAGAAGTAGTTGTAATTCTTAGTGAGTTCTCAAGGTGCTTATCAGATATTTTGTTTCTAATTTAACTCTTAATGTGCTTCATTCTTCAAAGTAGTTGAATGTAGATGCTGCTAAACAGCGAGGACATGAATAAGGTGTGATTGTGAAGCAAGGGATATTTGTCCCAGAAAGATAGGACCTCTAAAAGTCCAGTAAAGAGACATGATCGACTTTTTCTTTAAGTTGAATGTCAAATTGCAGCTCTATGCCTTTGAAAATTGGCAGGTAATTTATTTACGTCAACTGAAAATAGACTTGCAAATGCACCAAAATATTGATTATTTTCCAAGGAATCTTGCAATCCATTTTCAAATTCTTATATCAAAAAGACAAGCAAAGTGCTCACTTTGGCAGAACATATACTAAAATTGGAACAATACAGAGAAAATTAGCATGGCCCTGTGTAAGAATGACATGCAAATTCATGAAATGTTCTATATTAAAAAAAAAAAAAAAAAAAAGACAAGCTAGGCTGCATCATGTCCTGCTGTTCATGTTTAGCTGACTTGTTGAAATACATAAAATTGTTTGCCTTAATCCAAGTTTGCCATAATTTCAGTTTCATTTGGAACACTGTTATGGTTTGAAACATTGTATTGATAAATTGGTTTTCACCTTGAAGATACATGTTTATATTTAAATGAGTGGTTAAATCCTCTAAAATGCTAAATATGTAAACTAGTTTTCATTGTCAAGTTCTGGTACAAATTTGATTTTTGATACTGTAAATGACTTGATAACATGTCACAAATAATAAAATATTTTCAACATTTGGTATTGACTTAGCCATCTCACTTCTGAAAAGTAAATGAGGTTGCCATAGTTAGCATCAAAACTTTTAAGGAATTCCTGAAATTGGCCCTTGTGAAATTCACAGTTTTGATAATGATTTGCATGATGTTATCCATTTTTTTCAAGCTTTGTGCATAATGTTTTTTATGTACTATGCAATGATACTTTATCAAACGAGTTTTAGATGGCCATCACATCATCTTCCACTTGTTTTAGAAGTCCCTCTGTTTTACCTACTCTTACCCAAGCACTGTCACAGTAGCTATACCAGATACGTTGACGACGGACAGAGAAAATTACTGAACATATATTTATACTGCTTCACATAAATCTTTTGATTTATTTGTATCTTTTAATGGCACTAAAGATACCATTTCTTCAGTGACAATATATTTGTCATCAATACTTCTAACATTCATTTTTCTAACAAAAATGGCAAGTTGAGCTGCATTTGTAGTATCAGTGTTGTCATTCATTGCCAAAGCATAAAATTTAAAATTAGCTACTTTACTCTCCAAAATTCTTTCCATAGATTTTTCAGTTTCTTCAATTTGCCTGGCTATAGTCGAATGAGACAAACTGATTTTAGAAATATGATCTCCTCGGCTTGGCGCCCATGCACAGTGGTTAGGGTGCCAGCCACATGCACTGGGGCTTGTGGGTTCAAACCTGGCCCGGGCCTACTAAACAACAATGAAAACAACAACAACAAAAATAGCTGGGCATTGTGGTGGTCACCTGTAGTCCCAGCTACTTGGGAGGCTGAGGAAAGAGAATCACTTAAGCCTGAGTTGGAGGTTGCTGTGAGCTGTGACACCACAGCACTCTACCAAGGGTGACGTAGTAAGAGTCTATCAAAGAAAGAAAGAAAGAAAGAAAGAAAGAAAGAAAGAAAGAAAGAAAGAAAGAAAGAAAGAAAGAAAGAAAGGTGCTCCCTTATTTTAAGAGCAAATTACATCTGCCATGATTTCCATACATTGCCTACTAAACTCACCATGAATCAGTGGTTTTGATTTTTTGGCTATTAAATATGCTACCACATAACTGGCTTTTATAATTTGAATTGTAACAAAAAAAATTGTTGAGAAGACAGTTTTATTTTTCAGTTTCACTATTTTGTCCTTATGACACAGCCTTCATATGTATCAAATTTGGTCACATGTTTTTGCATATAATGCCTTTTCAAATTATAGTCTTTGAAAACTTGCATAAATTCCCCACAAATTAAACAGAATGTCCTACTATTTGCTTCAACAAAAAGGTAGTTATCTCTCCACTTTTCACTGAACAATCTTGTTCACCTATAATTTTTCTTTTAGGGGATGCTCTTATCTTTTGAGATGTGTAGAGCCATGCTGAGATTTAAAAATTAATGGATAAGGGACTATATTTACTTTTATTATGAAAATTAATTGACAGGAAAATAGGAAGCAAGACTTAGGCCCTTCCACACCTGGGCTGCCAATGCAGGGTGAGGCTGAGGGCCAGTTAGAAAGCATGGCAGATGATGTGTGTGATGCCACTGGGGTGTGGAATTAACCTTAATAATCAAATAGGAATGCTTACCTGATTTCTAAATAACACTAAACACATAATGTTGCAATGGTAGATTGAAATATTATTGATAATCACTGCCTCCCCAAGTCACCATGAGCACATGTAACATCTGCTGATGTTAATTTGACTGTCTTCACTTAGAAGATAATACACTGGAAACTTGCACACCACCATAAAACTGAAGCCATACATGTGTACAAATAGCCAGAGCATATGTATGTTTATTTTACATGACATTGTGACATGACGTTGTTGTCTACAAAACTCATGCTCAATAACTGCACAACTGAATTCCATGAAAAGAATAACAAAAGAATCTCACAGTGTTTTGAGGAAACCTATGATTTTATGTTGGGTGGCATTCATAGCCATTCTGGGCCACATGTGATCCTCAAGCTACATGTTGGATGCCCTTGCTCTGAATCTGATGTTACAAAGATGGGTGCTATGAGACATAAACAGTTATGCAGCAAAGGCTCATTCTCTTTGGCTGCTAACTGGGTGGCAAGATTGAGAGTAGACAATCTTTAATAACAAGTAGCTGCTACTGCCTGAACACAATCTTCTCATAATTAGTGTCCTGTGGCTTTCACAAGTATGCCACTGGCCATGGGACGCCTCCCTGTGTTTCTCTACTAAGATTCCAAGGCCCAGTCCTTATTTTTCATGAATATATAATTTAAATTCTTTCTGTGAGTCAGACAACCCCAAAGGGCGGAGCCTTGATAAAACTCTACTCTGGTTTTTTTGAAGGCATTTTGACAGTGTATGGTCCAGACCAGGGCCTCCACATCTGACTCTTTCAGAGCCTCAGACAAGGGTTTTTCTGTTAGTCCAAAGTTTGGGATCCAGATGCAACAGAGCTCTGCCATTTTAGATATACCCTCAGTTGTCATGAGCTTCCTTGTCAAGCTCTCACTAAACAGAGCAGGAGAATTTTGAATCTGTTAGGTAACACAGTCCAGCAGTATGGTGAGGTCCTCCTATTATCAAGATCCTGTCAATCAGATGTGACTGAGGACCACTGATAGTCACTTGTACAAAATCATTAATGACAAGTAGATCCTGTGGGAATCTATTCTCATTGGTATAGGCTTCTTGACAGGTAAAATTAGATGAAGCAGTCATACCCTAGAAATCTGCATAACTGGTGTGGCTCTTAAACTTGAAAGCCATTAAAGATGGAACCTGCAGCTGAAACTGCTGCTTCTCTAGAGATATCTGTAGGGGAAATTATTTGGGCATAACAAGTCTCAGCCTAGGAGGGGCATTAGGTCCCCACTGTGAATTGCACTTGGGGCCCCTGTTGGGATATTTGTATTGAAGCCACGAGTAAGGCCTGGAATCTTGGTCCCATCATCGAAGTGGACCCTTTGAAGGGTGCCCTTAAGTAAGTAAATGAGGTGAAAGCTATATTAATTAGTTTGATGTAACTGTTCAAAATTGTATAAAAAAACAACACATTGTACCCCACAAAAACATAAATGTATTCATGATCTATGTGTATATGACTTAATAAAAGGAAAAAGAAATAAAAAATAAATAAAGGAGAACTCTCTTCAGGGCTCCTGTCAGTTTCTCCAGGGTTGGTCATGTTACCGCATGGAATGTCCCACAGCACCCATCTTTGTAACTTCAGATTCAGGGATCTAAACCAAACTTCCTTCCTTTTGACTTTCTTGAGGACCTTGGTTGGCACTAATAACAGAACACACATAGATTTTGGTTTCTGTTCTTTGCTAGGATCATAAACCTTAAAGGAAATAGAATTCATGCCAATTGCCCCTTCCATATGCTGTAACTTTCTTTGTATATCTAGAGCACTCTGCCCTATAAAAGTCATACTAATATTTGTACACACATTAAGGATTTCTCCTCACACCATCCGTGTGTCTGCTTTAGGATCCCAGTTTGTGTATGTCCAACAATACCCTGCTGGCTGTTCTTACACATTCAAACTCTCTATCTGATATTACTGCAATGGAAATTGCCCTGCCCCAGCTATGGGTGTCCTCCAGCCAAACTGAGTTCCAAGCAGGTCTTGGAAGGAGAGACAATTCCTACTCTAGAATCCTAACCCAGTGACTGGGTTATGGACTAAGGAATTAATTCCAGTTGTGTCCTCCCTGGGTCTCTCCTGTGGTGCCAAGATGGTGGCCTTGGCTGTAACAGTTGTCCCAAGCCTAGCTCTATGTGGAGCCACTTCTGGGAGCAGCCACAGTGACCAGGACAGTGGGGCTCAGCCATGTGAGCTCGAGAGTGACTGAAAACCTACTGCCTTCCCTGGCAGGTGGGGAGCTGGCAGTGGGGAAGCAGATCGTGAGTTCCAATCTGGTAACTCCTCTCTAATTTTATTACACAACCTTTCAGCTCCCCATGGTGCCATTGCATGAAAGATTATACACATGGGATCTTGCCCCATTTACCTGATCTTTGACAAAATAATTCCAGTTGTAAGAACAACTAAAGGTTCCATTCAACAGGTACTTCTCCTCCTACTCCAGCATGTACAATAACACCATTCTCTTTTAGATACAGATGTAGCTATAATTTGGTCATTCAATTAACATTCTCCCCTAGGGGCTTTCAGATGGAACAAAAACAGAGCCTCCCATGTTGATAAACAACAATGAACACAACATGATAAGAAGTCAATACAAGGAATTCCCCAATGCGAACAATGTCAAATACCAAGGCCTACCAAAGGGAACCATACAAACATTCCCTAGGTTTCCTACCAACAGGATCCATCAAGAGAGAACTGAGCCCTCCAATTCAAAAGGAGAAGAATCCCCAGTTTCCCTAGTTCCACTCAACTGTGGCTTCCACCCCCCATGACACCTTCACACAATTGCCCTGCCAGAGGGCTACAAATGAATGCCCTGTCACAGGGCTAGAAGGTTCAACAACCTTCCCTAAATGAGTGAAATCAAGGATCTTGGCATGCACATTAGGAAACATACCCAAATGACTGAAGTATTTTCCCCAATCTGTTTCCTTTTCAAGAAGGTTCAAGTTGCAAGGAATTGTAACTGATTCTGGGAAGGGAGAGATGGCAGTTCCCCTGGAGCTAAACAGGCTCTGGCAGCTGAGTCATCCCTTATTCTCCCGCTACAAAAAGGATGGTGCTCCTAATTGCAAAGTCCCACCACTTGACCCAGGGTTGCTCCCTGCCTCTTCAGTTATGGGGTGTTGTTCCATGGGGGCGCTGATGGGCCCACTCAAGGATGCCATATTTATTACCAAAAGTTTGATACTTGTGATAGAGGCCAAATGAAAAATGAAGATAAGTAATTTGAGGGAAATGAGAGGGAAGTTCATTAATTTGCTGGCAAATGAGGAGGATGGTGGACTCTCAAGCCAAAGTACCATCTCCTCCCTTTAAGCAGAAATACAGGATTTTTAAAGGGAGATGTTCAGCTTCAGGCTATCTGCAATGAAGACAATTATGACCTCTGCTTGGACAATTCCATTGAGCCATCTCCTGTGGTATGAAGGACAAGGAAAAGAGTGGTAGGGTTAAACAGACAGCTCATGAAACATTTCATCCTTACCCCTGCTATATAACCTCTCTTTGTAGGCCTACAGATTTTTCTAATCCCACTATTTACTGGGCTTTCATTTTATTTTCTCTTCTGAAAGGCCACCTTTATCCAGTCATTCATTAGTTAACCAATAATATGACCATAAAAATAATTTATAATTTCAAGTCATGTTTCTGATGTATGACAAAGAGGTTTTTAATTCAATTTCATCAAACCAAAAGACAGAAAAACTACAGCAAGAGTGATTAATCAGATTGAGCATCCTTAAAGACTTTATTGCCTTTGAGAGGTCTTGGAGTTAAGAAACGAGGCATTTAGAGATTTTATTTGTGATGATAAAAAACAAAACAGGAAAGACAGTTGTCTGTGCAGACAGGGTGAGGCTTGCTGCTGTTTCCAGTGGGGAGAAGTAAGAGGAAGGTCTGCCAACTTAGAAGCACAGGATGTGAAGGGACCTGTGTGAGGGCCAATAGAAGCATCCTGGCCCAGGTGAGTACTTTCAACAGCAGGCTAAAAAAGTTTCATTCCTTATACTCCCAACTGTGGCCCACATTAGCTGGAAGCAGCCAGATTTATAGATGACCTGATTCCCCAAGACTGAGCATGAACAAAGAAAAGGGGCATGTTGTAACTGGCTCCTTATGTTTCAAGTTCACAGGCCAGTAAGATTTAACCACCAGAACTTTGTAACTTTCAGTTGCATTGATGCATTCCCTTTTGAATTTCTTTCCCAGGAACAGCAGAACCTCCTTGCAGCCATGAGATAACTACAGAGACTATACCACCTGTTTGTCCAGAAAAGACAAGATAAGAAATACACACCACTGCAGATTGTGCCCAAGGATCCACTAGGTCTGTCGCACCAGGATGAAAGAACAACTAATATTAATCCTTGGGAGGGACCACTTTTTATTCATGGGATGTATGTACAGCATGATTTCTTACTGCACTTGCTGATAGGCCTTGCACTCCACCCCAAGCATGTAGTGTTTACTCCCCTCATACATTATTCATTTTCACCTCCATAAAAGCCCCCTGACGTTGTTGGTTGGAGAGGCAAATTTGAGGCAGTCTGTACCTTTCCCTTCCCAGTGAATACGTCTACTGCAGTAAATTCTTTCCTGACAATCCTCATTATCTCAGTAATTGGCTTTCTGTACAGTTAGTAATATAAATTTCCTTTTGAGTTCATTAACAGCATCATACAGAGGATATCCTGAGAGCAATAATCCCTGGGAAGTAAAAGAAATTCCTGGAGAAGTCTGGAATTTTAAGACCTATGAAAGAAAGTTAGGGGGCACAAGCATATATCTCCAAGGAACCAGGTAATATCCAGACTCAGGGGTAAAGAATATAAACTTGACTGAAGTCTATGTTTGCCAGGTTGAGCAGCGGAGTCTGAAGGAGGGATCCAAAAGGCCAGGGCCTGTAGGGCTCGGTGTGGAGGGGCTGTGGGGCAGCCTCCTCCTCTCACTGTCTCTGCCCCACCCTTAGGAGCCCTTTGTGATGAAGAGGCCACAGCTCTGTGATGCAGGACTGGGCCCTAATTAACAGTCCTAAGGGAGACTCCCAGGGCTCAGTTGCTTGAAGGCCACAATGCCATTAAGATGGATAATTGTCTCTCTCTTCTGAAAAGTATTAGTGCCACATGGCTGAACCCCAGCTCCACTTCCTGGATGACCGATACCATCCTTGGCTTGCTGTGTGGACTGGGCCTCTTCCTCCTCTTATTCCCCTGCCTTGGGAGAGATCCATCCTCACCATGGCCTGGGCAGAACAAAAACATCAGGAAGGTAAGGAACCCTCAGCCTAGACCCAGCAGAGAATTCTTCTCTTTTCTTTCTATTATGTCCATTTTTCCACATTGACTAGAGCCTCCTGAGATGGGACCTCTTCATCCTTCTAGGGTCACGTAGGGCAGGGAGAGGATACAGTGGCAGGGTGTTTCTGCCCAAAGCTCTCAGACCACATGTGGGTATACAGGAGGCTTCAGGGCAAAATCAAATGCTGGAGCTCAGGAGCCAGGAAGGGAGGGGTTATGAGAGAAGTGAGATCTCTGTGGGAGGATAGTCTTGAGGTCTACTGCATCAGTCCCCTTCCTCAGGCATGGCCTTTCTTCTGTGTTGGGTGATCTGAGAACTCTGAAGAGCCCCTTAGAGCCTCCCATCAGAGGCTGGGGAAGAAGAATCTTGCCTGACAGCTCTGAGGCTGTAGGTCCGAGTAGGTAAGTTTCTTAGGCAGAGGAACAGTGATAGAAATACCCATGGTGGATCTCACATAGACCATCTCTCTTTTGTGTTTTCCTTTTTTCTTTCTTTTCTTTTCTTTTCTTTTTTTTTTTTAAGGTGATATCAAATTTTATTTTTTTTTCTGAAAGTTTTTTTTTTTATTGAATGGTAACTATGTACATTAATGCACTTCTGGGGTACAGTGTGGTGTTTTCACGTACAATTTGAAACATTTCCATCAAACTGGTTAACATAGCCTTCATGTCATTTTCTTAGTTATTGTGTTAAAACGTTCATATTCTACTCTTAGAAAAATTCACTTGTACCCTTGTAAGATAAACCACAGAAGTGATCCCTCCAATCCCCCTCCCTCCAAACATTCTCTCCTCCCCCTCTTTCCCCCCTCCCCATATTCTTAGGCTGTTATTAGGTTACAGCTTTCATATGAAAACTATAAATTAGTTTCATAATAGGGCTGTGTATGTTGGATAATTTTTCCTCCATTCTTGTGATACTTTGCTAAGAAGAACATTTTCCAGTCCCATCCATGTAAACATGAAGGAGGTAAAGTCTCCATCTTTCTTTAGGGCTGCATAATATTCCATGGTGTACATATACCACAGTTTATTGATCCATTCGTGGATCACTGGGCACTTGGGCTTCTTCCATGACCTGAAAATTATGAATTGGGCTGCAATAAACATTCTGATACAAATATC
>NW_003852541.1:4750943-4753513 GCF_000181295.1 Otolemur garnettii | reverse complement strand
ACTATGATGGAGCTGGGAGAGATCAAGTTGCTCATGCCAGTTAGAGTATCTTTTATAAATTGAGATGCGTTCTGGTTGGGTGCATAGATATTGATAATTGCGATCTCATCATATTGAGTATTACCCTTAACAAATATAAAGTGACCAAACTTATCTTTCCTTACTTTTGTTGGTTTAAAACCTATTGTATCTGCAAATAAAATTGCACCACCTGCCTTTTTCTGCTTTCCATTAGCCTGGAATATAGATGACTATCCCTTCACCCTGAGTCTATATTTGTCTTTTAAGGTAAGATGAGATTCTTGTATACATAAGATGTCTGGTCTGAGTTTCTGTATCCAATCAGCCAATCTATGCCTCTTTGGAGGACAATTTAAGCCATTCACATTGATTGAAATTATTGATAAGCCTGGTAGAATTTTGCGCATCGAGTTGCTTGAAAGTCCAGTAGACATGTTTAATCTTTTTGCCACTGTGGAAGTTGGAATTTGATCAAAAGTTTCTGAGTTGGTTTACTTTTGTGGTGTAGGATTGCACTGGTCATTATGGAGGATAGGTTTGAGAATTTCCTGGAGAGCTAGTTTAGTTATTGCAAATTTCTTCAACATGTGAATGTCACTAAAGTAATTTCTCCATCATAGATGAAACTCAGTTTAGCCGGATACAGGATCCTGGGTTGAAAGTTATTTTGTTTTAGGAGATTAAAAGTTGATGACCATCCTCTTCTAGCTTGAAATGTTTCAGCTGAAAGATCTGCAGTCATCCTAATACTCTTCCCCTTGTAGGTTATGGTTTTCTTATGTCTTACTGCTTTCAGAATTTTCTCTTTCATCTTAACTTTAGTGAAGTTAATTATGATGTGCCTAGTGAAGTTAATTATGATGTGCCTGGCGGATGTCTTGTTTGGGTTGAGTCATGCTGGGGTTCTAAAACTATCTGCTATCTGAATTTCAGAATCTCTTGACACGTCTGGAAAGTTCTCTTTCATAATTTAATGAAGAAGAGCCTCTGTATTTTGCGAAGCAACTTCATCACCTTCAGGGATTCCTATAAGTCAAATATTAGTTTTCTTCGAATTATCCAAGAGCTCTCTGAGATTAAGATCCATTTTTGCTCTCCATTTCTTTTGATCTTTGCACTCCTGGGCCTCAAAAGCTTTGTCTTTAATATCAGAGATCCTTTCTTCTGCCTGTTCCATTCTGTTATGGAGGGATTCCACCGTGTCTTTCAGATCCTTGAGGGCTGCAACCTCTTGTCTCAGTATTTCAAAATCTTTGGTCATTTTACCTTTGAAATCATTGAATTCTTGAGACATCTTTTGAATAATTTCTTGAGATATCTTTTGAATAATTTCTTGAAATTCTAATTCCCTCCTTTCTTTCATTCTGTTAATCTCATTTGCTATCCAAATTGTGAACTGGATTTCTGACATCTCAGCCATCTGTTTATGGATGGGGTCTTCAATTGCATCTGCCCCATTTTTCCTTGGGAGAGTTGATCTACTCTGGTTATTCAAGTTGCCAGAGTTTTTCCGCTGATTCCACCCCATGCTGAGTTTATCTTGTTTGTAGGCCTTATCAGAACCATTCAGTTGGTGACTTATTCTAGTTGCCCAGAGAGACAGACAAAGCATGTCTGTCATCTTCTCTCAGTTCTCAGGTGCTGGGGCAACTGGGGTGCAGAGTAACAGCAGCAGCTGCACAGGAGTGTGGGTAGCTGGATTAGACCTTGTTCAGCCTGTCGGGGAAACCAGGGGGCAGGAGACTGGCAGCAGCCGGATCAGTGCTAGTTCAGATCCACAGGGGCAACTGGTGGAACATGGGAACTGTAGCGACTAGATCAGTCCTAGTTCAGCCCCCCTGGAACATCCAGGGGGTGGGGGAATGGCAGCAGTAGCACAAGGCACGCAAGTGACCAGATGGGTCCTAGTTTAACCCCGTCAGAGTAGCTGGGGTGGGGAGCGGAGGACTCCTTCACTGTCACCCGCTGGACGCTTGCGACACCAGCAAGCCAATTTGTGCCCTCCCAGCTCAGGATCCCAGAGCAGGGAACTCCTCCACCTCCACCCGTGGGATACACATGGCTCTAGCAAACAGTTCTGGGCCCACCCAGAGCAGTAGACTCCTCCACCACCTCCTGCAGGGCATGCGTGGCTCTAGCAAGCAGTTCTGGGCCCACCCAGCATGGGTGCCTGGAGCATGGAACTCCTCTGCTGGCCCCCCATGGGGTGTGCATGTCTCTAGCAAGCTGTTTTGGGTCTTCCTCAACAGAGGACTCCTCTGCCACTGCCCGCGGGATGCCCATGGCATTAGCAAGCAGTTCTGGGCCTGCCCATAGCAGGAGCCTGTGGTGGGAATCTCCTCTGCCACCCATGAGGCGTGCAACTCTAGCAAGCAGTTCTGGGCCCGCCCCAAATGCAGGACTCCTCTGCCACTGCCCGTGGGGCGTGCAAGGCTCTAGCAAGTAGTTCTGTGCCTGCTCAAAGCAGGGGACTCCTCTATGGCCACCTGCTGCCCATGGGAGGTGTATAGCTCTAGCAAGCAGTTCTGGGCCCACCCAGAGCCCTGGAG
>NW_003852541.1:4739923-4750820 GCF_000181295.1 Otolemur garnettii | reverse complement strand
GCACGAGGCTCTAGCAAGTAGTTCTGTGCCTGCCCAGAGCAGGTGACTTCTCTGCTACCACCCACTGTCCACAGGAGGTGTGAGGCTCTAGTAAGCAGTTCTGGGCCCACCCAGAGCCCTGGAGCGGGGATCTGCCACCTGTGGGGCGCCAGATCTAGCAAGCAGTTCTGGGCCCTCCCAGAGTGGGGGACTCCTCCACCACCACCCACAGGGGTGTGCAAGGCTCTAGCAAGTAGTTCTGTGCCTGCCAGGAGCAGGGGACTCCTCTACGGCCACCCCCGCCCACAGGAGGCATGTGGCTCTAGCAAGCAGTTCTGGGCCTGCTCAGAGCCCTGGAGCTGGGATCTCCTCTGCCACCTGTGGGGTGCATGGCTCTAGCAGGCAGTTCTGGGCCGTCCCAGAGTGGGGGATTCCTCTGCTGCCACCTGCGGGGGTGCACAAGGCTCTAGCAAGTAGTTCAGTGCCTGCATGGAGCAGGGAGCTCCTCTGTGGCCACCTGCCACCCGCGGGAGTAGTGTGGCTCTAGCAAGCAGTTCTAGACCTGCCCAGAGCCCTGGAGCAGGAATCTCCTCTGCCGCCCATGGGGTGCGCAGCTCTAGCAAGCAGTTCTGGGCCCTCCCAGAGTGGGGAACTCCTCTGCCACTGCCCACGGGGTGCGCAAGCCTCTAGCAAGTAGTTCTGTGCCTGCCCAGAGTAGGGGACTCCTCTGTGGCCACCTGCAGCCCATGGGAGGTGTGCGGCTCCAGCAAGCAGTTCTGGGGCCTGCTTTGTACCTGTATTTTGTGTTCTTAAATGCTCTTCCTTGGATTTTCCGCTTGCCAAACTTCTTTCTGGGCTTAGCTCCCCATCTTTGGCTTCATAGATTCTGATTCCAACCAGTTTTTCTTCCTTTGCTCAGGAGCCTCTGACCAGGGTTGCTACCAGTCCGCTATCTTCCCAGAATCTCTTTTTTTTTTTTTCTTGAAACAATCTCATTATGTTGCCCTTGGTAGAGTGCTGAGGTGTCACAGCTCACAGCAACCTCAAACTCTTGAGCTCAGCGATTTTCTTGCCTCAGCCTCCCCCATAGCTGGGACTGCAGGTGCCCCCCACAACGCCTGGCTATTGTTTTTTGTTGTTGTTGTTGCAGTTCTTGTTATTATTTAGCTGGCCCAGGTGGGGCTCAAACCCATCAGCCTTGGTGCACATGGCTGGCATCATAACCTCTGTGCTATGGGTGCCAAGCCCCTCTTTGTATTTTTCAAATAAGGGAAACAGAAAATATTTTCATCCACTGTAAAAATGAATAAAAGGAAAGAAGACAGAAGTCCATTAGCTAGATGCAGAAAGTCATGTGTCCTTGAGCACTGAAGGTCAGCAGCTTGTCTGGGAGAGGTGAGTGAATATGGGTCTTAGAGCCTGGATTGTTCTTGTCTTTCAGCCTTCACTGGAGAAGAGGGGGAGACGCAGGAGCAAAAAGAAGAGCTGCTCTCTGAAAGGTGAGACTCTGCCACTCGGCCTGGAGCCCCCAGGGGTACTTAGTTCACTGCTTCTGAGGGATGACTTTCCCTGGAAGTCACCTTCAGAAGCCTGAGGGGGATCTAGGTAAGAAAATCAGAACCCAGGATTCCTCCCAGGTCCCATGCTAGGCATGAAGCCAGGCAATCCAGGAGTGTGTGCTGGCCAGGAGTGTGTGCTGCTCAGTGATTGATTAGGGGGAGGGGGCCTCCAGGCCTGATGGTGGACAGCTGCTAAGCCTGGCTAAGGCTGGCTACTCTTTGAGGTGACCCCCATCTTCTCACTGACAGAGGGGTCTGAGCACCTGGGGGAAGGATATGGAGCACTGAAGTGCTTCTTGCTGTCACTCTGGGGTCATGTGGTCATGGACACTGATGCAAGGACTCAAGGGTCTAATCCCCATGGTCTGTCCTAGAGGGACGCTCAGCCTCCTGCAAGATTCCCAGGCCCCTCCATTCCCCACTAACCCAGCTCTTGATTTCTAGCTTGTAGAGACTGCCAGAGGGAACTGGAGGGGGCTCAAGATCTGATTTTACTTCTTCAGAGGTGAGGGGCTCCCCCTTCTTTCCCTGTCCTCCTTCCTACCATGGCCTGGGAGGCCACCCCAAATGTCTGGGGCTGACCTGGGAGGGGATATCAGGGAAAAGGACAGGATGTGACTAGAGCCATGGGGCCTGGGAGTGTCAGAGCTCTGTGATTTCAGAGTGGGGGCAGAGGAGGGGCCATGGGCTGCAAGTGCCCACTTTGCCTGGCCTCTGCCCCCCCCACCTCTGCTGCAGCTGGTGCCTCCTGTCTCCTGCAGCTCCCTGGGGAAGATCCCCGACAAGGAGGACTTCCATCAAATCTCATATCAAGACCCCCCAGTGCAGTTGTGCACCCCAGTACCTGCCAGAGCCCACCAGCCACATGGGAAGCATGTGGAAGATGCTTCTCTTGCCACCTCATCCCAGTTGGCTTCCCCCACTCCCTTGGCTGAGTGCCCTCCACCTCTGGCCTCCACCCTGTCACCAGGCCCAATGATCTCCCCAGTTTGTGATGGATCACACTCATCCCTGAGTGCCTCCCAAGTGCCAGAGACATTACTTCCCTTAGAATGCCCTTCATCCCAGTTACGGGCATCTTCCCCTTCTACACCATGGGCCCCTGCCTCCATGGCCTGCCCTCTGCCTCCTCACTCCAGGCTGGCTCATCCTCAGTGTGACTTAATAGCACCCCCACTGGGCACTGTCCCACAGGGCTGTGCTTCACAGGACAACTGTTGGGTGCCCATCTCAACGATCTTGGGCCTTGGTCACTCCAGCAATCCTATCTCAGTCCTCTCCTGGTGGCAGGAGGCTGCCAGAGCCAGCAGAACTTGGTGCCTCTCCACCTTGCCCCAGGACACATCCCAAGGGCATCTTTCCAGCCATGCACCAAAGGCTTCATTCTGGGGAGATGCCACACACAGGCAGATGGAAGCTGGTGGCTCCTCTTTTGTCAGCCCCAGTGTTCAGAACCTGCTGGAGATACTAATCACTAAGAGGGCAGAACTGAAACTGTGGAAGAACAAAGATAAGGAGGGGTCATTTCTGAAACACATGAGCCCCCACTACCCTCAGTGTTCTCTGGGGGATATGTTAAAGTCACCAAGTGGTGAGCTGGACACCACAACCCCACACTCCTTCTGGAAAGTGACAGACAAGCCAGAGCAGCTGCTGGGTCCTCAGCAGTTCTCCCATCCCAAGGCTGTGGAGGGTCATTTACAGCAGAAATGTAGCCAGCTCTTCTGGGGCCTCCCCACTCTGCACAGCGAGTCCCTGGTGGCTGCTGCCTGGGTCTCTAGTTCTCCATTAGAGTTTCCCTTGGTTTTATTCAATGTATTCTCTAATTCCTTTACAGTACAAATTCAGGCTAAGCTACATTCACATCTCCTTCTTCCCCAGACCTGGCACCACCACATGGCCCCACCCCAGCCTTTGACTCAAACCTTGTCCCAGCTCCAGCCTCCACCTCTGTCTGAGACCCACACCCAGGCCCATCTCCCACCCTGCCTCTCAACCCCACCATGTTATTTACCTCAGATTAATTTCTGTGGAGTACCTTGCCCAGCAGTCCACACAAAGGCCCAATTTCCTGTCCCAACTGCTATTCAACAACTAGAATGTCACCTTCTGAAGAAACAACAGGAAAGCAGGGGGGCCTTACCTACTATAGTTAGAAAATCTCAAGAAGTCTTTAACCAACTCACTCTTGACAGTTGGGCCTTTCACACCCACTCATCAGTCTCCCGTAGCCTAGGAGATATTATTAAACCTGAGTTCCAAGAGCAACTAGAGCGACATCTTCAAGAAAGGTTGACACAACACTGGTGCACAATACCCTTCAGGAACCAGCTGTCTCTGGGCAGGGTGCAGCCTCAGGGCACATTTCCAGGGTTAGGGGAGACAAAGGAGAAGCAAGGGTCTGCTGGGCCCTTTGTGTTTGCAGGAGAAAGCAGTGAGGATACGCAGGAAGTGAAGTCCCAGGGCCCAGCCATGCTTCTGTTGTGGAAAAACTCAAGCCTGGATCTAAGGCATTGTCTAGGGAGTGTCCAAAAAGATCTGTTCTGGGATTCTGAGAACTCTCCAGCAACAGTTCCAGTGTCCAGCTTTGAGGAGGAGTCAGAAAGAGATGTGTTGAGGCTCTCAGGACATGGCACAAAAAGGGGCTTACCAGGAAGCCCATGCCAGAACCATCTAGAAGACATCTTAAAAGTCCACTTGAGTAAAAAGTTGGCACAGATTAAGGAAAACAGGATCCCCATGAGTGTTCTTCTCTCTAGGCTCTCTATTGACCAAGTCTTGGCCCCTCCTGAAAACTCAGACATGCATGTGGACACTGGAAATCTGTCAAACTCAAAGAGTTGGGAATTTTATAGAGAGAAATCCTCTTGTAGAGAGGAACCCTTGCAGGAACTTATCCTGGATCCGAGCACTCAACGTGTGCTCAAAGTACATGTTAAAAGGTTGCAGGTGAGGCGCAGGTGGGGCCTGCCTCTCAAGATCATCAGGACCAAAAATCAGTTTATGTCAAAAAAACCTCAATCCCTGCCCCTTCCACACTCCACCTTTCCCTCCTGGAACACCTATGAATTTAGGAGCAACTACATGGTCACCAATTTCCTGGGAGAAGATGCTTGGAAAAGTTTAGACGAAAAGCCAGTTCTCACCCTGGCTGGTCTTCTTCCTGCTCACCCATTGAAAAGTGAGGACATCCGGTTGAACCTGAGAGGGACCCAGACAGGTGACAACTGTGGGTACTTAGAGGCTCTTTCTACTGGACAGGGCAGGTGGTCTTCTCAGCCCCTTCTAGGCAGAAGCTGGCATGGTGAGACAGTGCTGGGGACTGGAAGAGGCAGCCTAGAGCCAAGTCCAAGTCTAGCAATGGCCAGGAAAGAGCCATGGGAGCAGGAGAGCAAGGCCTTGGGAGACATCCCCCATAGCCAATCCATGCTAGAGCTCACTGTTGGGTTCCAACCTTTAGGGGCTCAAGAGACCAAGGAGCAAGTGGAGGCTGAAGAAGAGAAGCCCCTTGCATGGAAAGCCATTTTGGCAGATTCTCATATGCTTAATGTCAGTCTGAGTTCAGGGTCTCTGGGGAACAGAAAAAGCTCCTCACCCTCTACAATTTACATCACCCAGGACCCAGAAGATTCATGCCTTAATGTAAAGATTGTTGGTGGGTGTGAGCTCATGGTGGAGGCAAAGCCAGAGAAGCAGCCTCAAGGGCCTGCCCCTGACAACATCCCTCAAGATTGCACCACTCATGTTGTCCTTGGAGACCATGCCTCTGAGGTTCTCCTCACTGTAGACTTCTTGGCTTCTCAGACCTCTCTGTCCAGCTCCCACAGCAAGTCCAGTGATGAAACTGAGGGGTCATGTGACCTCTCATCAAGAGGAGAGAGCAGCCAGGGGCTGCAAGAGACTGAGAGCCTGAAACTCGAGGGATCATGGGGGGTCAATCCAAGTGAGATTCTTGGCCATACTGATGAGGGAGAGTGCTTTAGAATCCCTCAAACAGGAGGGCAGGAACAAACATCTGTAGGACCAAGGGCCTCTCTGGCCAGTGAGATGAGCCACCCTGCCCAGCATAGGGAATTAGCAGAGCTGTTAAGAGATAAGTCCTCCCAGCTCCTGCCAAATGAAAGACAGGTCTCCACAGGAAGCTGCTTTAGAAATAAGATGAGGCAGATTCTGCACCAGATTTTCCACAGGAAAGGTCCAGGGCAGAAAGAGAACCTGCAAAAATGCAAGAGTGCATCAGCCATTGCCCAGTGCTGGGCACCAATCACAAGCAGATCATTTATAGATGGAGGGATGGCTGAAGGCCAGGAGTCTACGATCACTATTGGACAGATCCCAGAGGAGAAAATGGGACTTCACCATGAACTTTCTGCCTCAAAGGGAAGTTGGTACAAAGAACTCTGGGCCCCATTGGGTGAATATTGCAGCTACCATAGGAATCTCTCCCATCTAGAGCAAAGGAAAATGATGGGTAGAACAGTCTGCTGTCATCATGCCACCTCCATGGGCTACAGGCACCCTATTGAGAATCCCTGGGAGGTCAGAGACATCAACTGGACCCCCCTAGCCAGGCCCTGCCAGCATAGGCCCAGCCACCTTATTCACTGCCCCAGGCACTGCCATCTGCCTAGAGGTGTCTTGTCTGGTCAAAGAGATCAAACTTATCCCACTTTTTCAGGTGAGAAAAACTTTCTCCCAGAAAAACTTCTCCAGTTCAGACAGAGAAACTCTGTTTTAACTCATGGAAGCACATCCCTTATATGCTAAAATTGCTTCCTCCTACCAGGACAGCATCCTAATAGATGTGCTTTTTCACATTAAAGGTGGTGGCTTCTTTCTGTGGGATTCTGGGGTACAGGAAGGGAGTTAGTCTTCTTTCCCTGAGTATGGCTTCTGAAAGGGATGGGCATGGAGGAGGCTGGGGCATGGAGGCTGAGGTGCATAAGCCTTCTCCCTTGCCCCAGGGTCCTTCACTTCACCTGTTTCCACAACTTGGTCATTACAAAGTCTTTGGGACTGGAAAACCTTGTGGAAACCCCAGGGTCTCTCTTCCCTGCTTTCTCTCTATGTGAGCTTTGTGCTGTCATGGGTGATAGGTCTACAGAGGCCTTTTAGAGTGAAAAATTCCCCTTGGGCTCCAGCAATGTGGAAGCCAGGTAACTTCACACTCTGGAAGTAGTCCAAGAAGTTCCAGGGCTGGAGGTGCTGGTCTTGGGTTCAGAGATCTGGACCCCGGCTCATGGTGGGGAACTGAGCACCCTGTCCAAGCCTCCTCCCTCCCTGCCGAACACTGGAGCTGAGCTGGCCCCTGCTGGCCCCTCTAGCAAGCTTGCACACATGGCATGGGAGCCTGACAGTGGCATATGCAGGACAAGGGTGGGGTGTGGGAGAAGAATCAGAGCTCGTAGGGTGACTTATGAGGCAACCAACCTGTTTCCAGCCCCCAGACCAGCCAAGGGGGTTGGGCCACAGCCCCAACATGGAGGTCAGGACTAAGGAACACAAAGCCTTTATATGAGGAATTGGCTTCCCCATGGCTTATGTGACCAGGCTGTGTGCTGTGCCTCTGGAATCCTAGAAAGCACAAGTAGATAACCAGAAGTCTGGGTTGCAGCCTGGTGATCATTACAGACACTTGGGTCCAGGTTGCCCCTAGGGCATGGAGACTGAGAGAAGTGGGGCTAGCCAAGATCCATAGTGAGTCTTGGGGTCTTGCCTGACCTGAGGCCAGTGGGCAATAAAGGAGGCAGAGGGCAGAGGAATGGCAACATTGAGGCTGGAAGAGACTGTCTCCAATGGGTGAGAGGCAGGGGCAAGGCACCGGACCTGCTGCCCCCACCCAGACTGCTTCTGGAACTGGTTCTGTTTCTGTCTGAAAAGGGGTAACCTCCAGGAAGGGCAGCAGTGAGGGGGTCCAGGAACCCAGAAAGGCTGGGCTACAGCAGAGACCATATGGAGACCACCCAAGAGGCCCCTGCCAGAATCCCCCAGAGAGAAACTTCACTAGGGCTCATGGAGACCCCCTATAGATGCTCTGACAGAGACCCATACCAAGAGTGAACACAGAGACCCAGAATAGAGCTATCCCTCAAGGCCTCCCCTCTAGGAGACCTGGAGACTAGGACAGGCCGCCTCCCACAGTGTCTACATGCACAGCTTTCAGGGGCCACACACAGAGCTTCCCAGACCCAGAAAGAGCTCACAGACCTCATACAGAGCCCCCCACAAAGATTGCACAGAGCCACTAGGTGGTATTTCCCATGGGACTACATAGTCCCCAGAGAATGGCATGGTGACCTCACATGGTATCCTCCATACCACCTTGTGTCACCCATGGACCCACAGACCCTCCTGCAGGAGACTGGCACAAAGGTTGGCATGCTTCTGACACAGCCTCCCATGCAGAACCCACCTTGGGACCCCACACAGCCTTCCATGCCCCACAGGGTCCTACTGAGACCTTTCACAGAAACCCCCACAGCACCAGACTTCTCCCAGATCTCACAGAGACCTCCTCCATAGAGACCTTTCAGAGAGACAATACAGAAACATCTCACTGCCACACAGAGGCCTCATCTTGCTCCAGGGAGACTTCTTAAACAGGGCCCATACAGATTTCTCTGACACCTCACACAGAGAAATCACACTCTTACCTCACCCAGGCTTTGCAGAGACCCTCACAGATACCTGACGGTAAGCCACCTCTCACAGAGACAATGCACAGAAACCTCCCACAGACACAGAAATCTCCAGAGGCCCACCCCACAGAACCCCCACACATGCATCTTCCTTAATAATGGATCTGAATCTACTTAGCGAAGTGCCAGCACAGGAGGGACAACATCAGCTGTGCCCCAACCTAAGAACCAAACCCTTGGACATTGTCAACACTGCACCCCAAATGGAGTTCTCTGCTTGGGGAATTGATCAGGAATTGGGGTTCTTTTGTAACCCTATGCCTGTGAATAGAAGAATTACAGATTCCACATGTAGACCTGCAAAATTCTTTCCTCAAAGGATTTTCATTAGCTTTAGCTCTGACCCATAATTTAGAGAATCACAAATTTTAAACACAAATAAAATGCTGTCAACCTCTGATGAGAGAAAAATATCTTATTTGTCCAGTTTTATTAATAGTTACTATCTAGTCCACTGGTATCCATGTCACATTTTTTAATTTCTTTGGAGACAAGACTTGAATTTAAGAAGGCTGACGTCTTTATTTTGAAAACATGACAAAGACTTGCAGCAAATGGACCAGCAAAGAAGCATCTGGACTCACCTAGACTCACAATGGCAGTGGCGGTGTGTGTGAGGTGCTGTGCAACTAGCACATCATTTTGCATGTAACAATTTATGTCAAGCTTGTGGGGTTTTATTTTTAAATGAAACTAACAATGATTTAAGATTTTTTATTTGCTTTTTTACAAATGAGTCAGATTTCTGTCAATATTCCTATTTTTATCCTCTGACAAACCTGCACTTATTTCTTAATAGTATGATTTTGTTCCTCAAAATTTGGTGCTTCCCTCAAATGGTAATATACATGTTTCTAGGACATGACAAAGTCCCAATGTTCAGACAACATAGCTAAACTGATGGACTATTTGGAGAATTCATTTTTTAAATAATTCCAAGAAATGCACATTTTCCAAGACTCAGGAGGGAAGGCTCTTTCATATTCAGTACAGGACTAAAAAAGAATGTACTACTTCAAATAGTTTAGAATCTTATAAAATATATCACTGAACATATGCTTGAGATATATACATAGCCTGACAAAACTGCTGGAAGAAGGTTGGGTTAGGTGGCTAACCCAGTAATCCCAGCACTCAGGGAGGCCAAGGTGGGTGGATTGCCTGAGCTCATGGGTTCAAAACCAGCCTGAGCCAGAGTGAGACCCCCATCTCTAAAAAAAAAAAGCCGAGTGTAGTGGCAGGCACCTTGTAGTCCCAGCTACTTGGGAGGCTGAGGCAAGAGAATCACTTAGAGCCCAGGAGTTGAGGTCACTAAGAGCTATGATGGCATGACACTCTACCATGAGTGAGACTATGTCTCAAAAACAAAACAAAGACTACTGAAATAAACATCTAACATCTGAATTAAAGAAAGTGTACATTAAATCTAACATTTGTATTAGAATAATGAAAAGCCTTACTTCTATGCCTGACACTTTCCAAAGGGTGCACTTCAGTGAAACCCCACATTTCTCTCTGTTCATATGCAACCATTGTCATTGCCCTGATAAACTATATTCTAATAATATCTACAAAGCATGTGTCACAGGTTGTCTCTTGGATTATCCATCGGGATGGAAGCATCACCATCCTTTCTCTAAAAGGAACAAAGCTGACATGAGGGGTCTTTTGGCCTATTTGTTCTAACCACAAGGTCCCTTCTATGTAATTACATATATACCTGTTTTTTTAATTCCTTGTAATATCACTGAATCACAAAACAATGGAACATGATCATAGATAGCCTTTAGTGTTCTATTAGATTGTAAGCTTTTAAAGTGCAACTAAGGCAAGAAAGTTTATTCATCAGGACAAAATGAGACAATTAGGGAAGATTTCATATAGGAAATAGTTTAAAAAGAGTAGTGCATTTTATTCAAATTGAATTTTCTTCTCTTCTTCTTTTTTTATTAAATCATAACTTTGTACATTGATGCAATTATGGGGTTCAAGGTACTGTTTCGATATACAATGTAAAATGTTTACATTGAACTAAGTAACACATCCATCACAATTATACTCATTTCTTAATAGTTTTGAAATGTACCATTGCCTCATGTACATTAGGTGAAGTCCCTACAAATACCCTCCCTCCTCCAATATACGCCCCCTCCCCTCTTTCTCCCCTTCCCTTCTACTTTCTGGACTATAGTTATGTTTTGCCATTCATATGAGTGTGTAGGTGATTATACATTGATTTCATAGTAGTATTGAGTACATTGGATACTTTTTTTCCCATTCTTGAGATACTTTACTAAGAAGAATATGTATACCATTGCAAGCCTTTCTCAAGAGAACGGAAAGAGAGGAAGTTAACAACTTAATGGGACATCTCAAGCAACTGGAAAAGGAAGAACATTCCAATCCCAAATCCAGCAGAAGAAAATAAATAACAAAAATTAGAGCAGAAGTAAATGAGATCGAAAACAAAAGGATTATAGAACAGATCAATTAAATAAAAAAGTTGGTTATTTGAAAAAGTAAACAAAATTGATAAACCTTTGACCAACCTAACCAAAAAAAAAAAGAGTAAAATCTCTAATCTTGTCAATCAGAAACGGTAAAGATGAAATAACAACAGACCCTTTAGAAATTCAAAAAATCCTTAATGAATATTACAAG
>NW_003852541.1:4733092-4737787 GCF_000181295.1 Otolemur garnettii | reverse complement strand
GGTATATATCCAGAAGACCAAAAATCACATTACAACAAAGATATTTGTATCAGAATGTTTATTGCAGCCCAATTCATAATTGCTACATCTTGGAAGAAGCCCAAGTGCCCATCAACCCACAAATGGATCAATAAATTGTGGTATATATACACCATGGAATATTATGTAGCCCTAAAGAAGGATGGAGACTTTACCTCCTTCATGTTTACATGGATGGAACTGTAAAATGTTCTTCTTAGCAAAGTATCTCAAGAATGGAAGAAAAAGTATCCAATGTATACAGCCCTATTTTGAAACTAATTTATAGCTTTCGTAGGAACGTTATAACCTAATAGTAGCCGATGGGGGAGGGGTGGGGTTGGGTGGGTGGAGGGAGGGTGATTGTAGGGGTCATTTCTATGGTTTATCCTACAAGGGTACAAGTGAATCTTTCTAAAAGCAGAGTACGTTGACCAGTTTGATGAGAGTAGTTCAAAATGTGTATGAAAACACCACACTGTAACCCGTGATTGCATTAATGTACAGTTATGATTTAATTTAAAAAAATCTATTGCTTCTTTGTTTAGTTTTTGTTTGGAGGAGGATTGCTCCAGTTGTGTCAGAGGGCTGTTGAAGTTCCCAGTTATTATGATGTTGCAGGATATCATATTGTTCAAACTACTTTGAGTTTATTTTATATATCTGGGAGCATTTAAGTTAGTTGTATAGACATTTACAACTTCTTGTCTTCTTATTAAATCATTCCCTTGAGCAGTATATAATGTCCATCTTTGTCTTTTTTGTTTGTTCAAATAGAATTATACCTGCAAATAAGATTGCAACCCCTGCTTTCTTCTTATTTCTATTTGTCTGAAATATTGTTATCCTTTCACCCTGAGTCTTGTTTTGTCCTTAGAGGTTAGATGTGTTTCCTCAAAGCAGAATCTAGTTGACTTGTGCTTTTTTCCCAGTCAGCCAGGCTGTGCTTCTTCAATGGAAAATTCAAGCCGTTCACATTTATTGAGAGAAATGATAAGTGTGGTGGACTTCTGTTCATCTTCTTTTATGGATGTCTGTTGCTTAGTTTTATCACTTGGGCCATTGTGGAAGCTAGGCTTTGTCCTTTAGTTTCTGAGTGTTTTTACTTTGGTGGTGGTCCATTATGATGGGCAGTGTGAAGAATAGGTCTGAGTGATTTCTGGAGAGCTGGTTTTGTTGTGGCAAAATTCCTCAATGTTTGCATGTTAGTAAAAGACTTGATTTCTCTATTGAATATGAAATGTCATTTAGCAGGGTCCAGAATCCTGGACTAAGATTATTTAAGAAAGCTAAATGCAGATGACCATTCTTTTATATCCTGAAAAGTTTCAGCTGAAAATTCTACTGTCACCATGATAATTTTCCTCTTGGGGGTGAGAAGCTGCTTATGCCTGGCAGCTTATAGAATTTTCTCTTTTATTTTGAATTTTGCCAAGTTAATTACAATGTGTCTAGGAGATTGTTTGAACTGAATTGTGCTGGGCTTTTGAAACTATGTAGTATATCTGAATTTCCGGGTCTCTCTCAATGTGTTGAAAATTCTACATCATGATATCCTACAGCAGAGATTCTATGTCTTTAGGAATCTCTTCTCTTTCAGGAATCCCTAAGATTCATAAATTCATGCATTTAGTGCAATCCTATATTTCTCTTGGTGATAATTCTGCCTTTAGTCTCTTCTTTTCTGCCTTTTTGAATGCTTGGATTAGTTAAAAACTCTTGTCTTTGATTTTGGAGATTCTTTCTTCTCCATGCTCTACTCTATTGCTTAGACTCTCTACTGTGTATTGAAACTCCTTGAATGCCTCTTTCAGTTTCTTGAGGTCTGCTATTTCCTTCCTGACTATGTCCAGATCTTTAGTGACTTTGCCTTTAATTTTACTGATTTCTGGATATAGTTTTTGGACTTCTTTTTGGATATTTATTTTTTCATATTGCCCTTATGTGTCATCCACATTCTGAATTCTATTTATGTCATATCAACAATTTGCCTATGAATGATATTTTCAGATGTATCTCCCTTGTAATCTCTTAAATGAGTTGATCTGCTCCAATTTTTCATGGTCCCAGTGTTCTTCTGCTGATTCCTTCCCCATGTTTATTTTTAAATTATTATTATCATACTTTTTAAGCTGGAATGTTAGGTTGTCCCTAACCTGTTATTGACAGGTGACACTCCAGACCAGGGATGGATCCCAGATAGAGATCAGAATTGTTCCATCCCAAGTGCCAGCTTTACCTTCAAACAAATTAACAGCCAAAAATTGGCCAGAGTCTGAACCACAACAGATCTGAAATGCCAGGGCTTTTGCCTGTAGTAGGGAAAGGGGAATTAGTGACTTGCAAAACTGTCCCAGCTATAGCTTTAGACCCATGGGAAAACAAATATGAAAAGCCATGGTTCTTACCAAAGTCTGGGCCCCAGGTTCACCTCAGGTTGGGACAGGGAGATCTATGGCTTGCCATCCGTTTCCTGAGACTATCCCAGAGCAAGGTTTCCCCAAACCAGACATGTCCCTCTCCAAGTTGGCAGGAGGGGTATTGGGGCAAAACCACCAGGGTTCCCTGATGGGCACAGATGCCAGACAGTAGGTAAAGTTCCCCCCTAGCAGGAGGGAGACTCAGGAGAGACCCAGCCTCACCAAAGTTACTGTAGTTGAATCACCATTTCCTCTCACAGTGGGGGGCAGAATACACTCATTTCACCAGGCCACACAATGCAGAGGTCCCTCAGAGATCTTGCCAGACACGTTGCAGGGCCACGTTGCTGTCTCTCTTTCTTCCCATAGCTCACTAAAGACCCCGCCAGTTGACAGTGATAGAGCAAGTGGCCTCTGTAACCCTTACTTCCTCAGTTACTATGGGAGCTGTGTAGGGTTCAAAGTTCCTTTGCCTTTCTGGTGCCTGGAGGGGTTGGGGCTGCCCCTTCAGGCTGTCTGGGTTGTTAATGCTCCAACTTGCCTGCATGCTGGCAAGTAGGCCTCTACAGGGAACATTCTATCAGGCAACCCAAGAAAGATGGGGAAAGGGTAGTGGCCGCAAGGCAGCAAAGTGGCTGGAGACAAAATTGCTCACTATTTTGCTAGGCAGAAGGGGCACGTCTAAGAGGATATTCATAGGAACAGAAAAACTGGGTCTTTCTTCCCTTTTGGTACTCTTCTGTGGGGTGAGAGTTCCTATGTTTCCTTGCTCAGAGAGCCCCTAGGTGGAAGAGGGGTCCCCCTTATGCTTCTATTTGGCTCCCGGCTCCTCCAGTCTGGTCTGCTCCATAACTTTCCTACATTCTCTTCCTTCCTCTTTCTCATCTTCTTTCTAGCAGCTTGTTTAAGTAGGGTTACTGAGGGCCTTGATTTCTTCTCCTTGTGATATGCCCCTCAAGAGTTTGCTTTGGTCCAGTTTTCGTCCTGCTACATGGGAGCTTCTGACAAAAGCTGCCTTTAGTCAGCCATCTTGCCCCATCTGCCATATATGCTTATTACTTTAAATAACTAAGTAATGAAAATACATAACAAATAATAAAATAAAATTTGTCTTAAAATGATGTAATTTATTTTCTAGCTATTTCTCTGTTGACAATAAGTAGCCATTAGCTTCTAATTCGCTAAAAAATACACTGAACAACACAGATGTAATCTGGGATAAATTAACTCTTTTGGCAATGATGTATATAAATACATGATATATGAACACATGATACATTTTGCCTTAGTTCTTTTTTTATTATATGATAGCTGTATACATAATGCAAACATGGGGTACAGTGTAGTGTTTTCATATACAATTTGAAATATTTTCATTAAACTGGTTAACATAGACTTTGTGTCATTTACTTAGTTGTTGTGTTAAAACATTTATACTCTAGTTCTAGAAAAATTCACTTGTACCCTTGCTAGACAGACCATATAGGTGATCTTTCCAGTCACCCTCCTCCACCCATCTGCCCTTCTCCCCTCCCCTGCCCCACTCCCTCCCCATATTCTTGGGCTAGAATTACGTTGTAACTTTCATTTGAGAACTATAAATTAGTTTCATAATAGGGCTGTGCACATTGGATACTTTTTCTTCCATTCTTGTGATACTTTGCTAAGAAGAACATTTTCCAGTTCCATCCATGTAAACATGAAGGAGGTAAGTCTCCATCTTTCTTTAGGGCTGCATAATATTCCATGGTGTACATATACCACAGTTTATTGATCCATTCGTGGATCACTGGGCACTTGGGCTACTTCCATGACCTGACAATTATGAATTGGGCTGCAATAAACATTCTGATGCAAATATCTTTATTGTGGTGTGATTTTTGATCCTCTGGGTATATACCTAATAAAGGAATTGTAGGATCGAATGGCAGGTCAATTTTTAGTTCTCTAAGTGTTCTCTAGACGTCTTTCCAAAAGGAACGTATTAGTTTGCATTCCCACCAGCAGTGTAGAAGTGTTCCATTTTCTCCACATCCATGCCAACATCTCTGGTTAGGGTATTTTGTGATATGGGCTAATCTAACTGGAGTTAGGTGATATCTCAAAGTAGTTTTGATTTGCATTTCTCTAATGATTAAGGATGGTGAGCATTTTTTCATATATCTAAAGGCTGCATGCCTATCTTCTTTGGTGAAATTCGTATTCAAGTCCTTTGCCCACCCTGCAATGGGGTCACTTGTTTTTTTTTTTTTTTTTT
>NW_003852541.1:4730677-4732404 GCF_000181295.1 Otolemur garnettii | reverse complement strand
TATGTTTTTCCATTTGTTAACATTTTCAGCTGTTTCTTTTCCTAGAGTTTCATAGTTCTCTTTATAGAGATCTTTCACATCCTTTGTTAAGTATACTCCCAAATATTTCATCTTCTTTGGCACTACTTTAAACAGGATTGAGTCCTTGACTGTTTTTTCAGGTTGGCTGCTGTTGGTATATATAAAGGCTACAGATTTGTGAGTGTTGATTTTGTATCCTGATATGCCACTGTATTCCTTGATCATTTCTAAGAGTTTTTTAGTAGAATCCCTGGTGTTTTCCAGATATACAATCATATCATCTGTGAAAAGTGAAAGTTTAATCTCTTCTGTTCCTATATGGATACCCTTAATTGTCTTTTCTTCCCTAATTGCAATAGCTAGAACTTCCATTACAATGTTAAATAGCAATGGGGACAATGGGTAACTTTGCCTGGTTCCTGATATGAGTGGAGATGATTTCAATTTAACTCCATTGATTACAATATTGGCTGTGGGTTTACTATAAATGGCCTCTATCAACTTGAGAAATGTCCCTTCTATATCAATTTCCTTAAGTGTTCTGATCATGAAGGGATGCTGGATATTATCAAAAGCTTTTTCTACATCCATTGATAGAATCATATGGTCTTTGTTTTTTGATTTTTAAAGTGATGAATTACATTTATAGATTTACATATGTTGAACCATCCTTGAGATCCTGGGATAAAACCCACTTAGTCGTGGTGTATAATTTTTTTGATGTGTTGCTGGATTCTGTTCGTTAGGATCTTATTGAATATTTTTGCATCAATATCCATTAGTGATATTGGTCTATAATTTTCTTTTCTTGTTGTATCTTTTCCTGGTTTTGGAATCAAGGTGCTGTTTGCTTCATAGAATGTGTTGGGTAGTATTCCATCTTTTTCAATGTTTTGGAAAAGGTTGAATAATATAGGTACTAGTACTTTTTTAAAGGTTTGGTAGAATTCTGACGTGAAGCCATCTGCTCCCGGGCTTTTCTTTTTGGGGAGATTTTGTATAGCTGATACTATTTCAGGACTTGAAATAGGCCTGTTCAACATTTCCACTTCATTCTGGCTAATTTTTAGGAGATGGCATGCTTCCAAGTATTGGTCAATTACTTTCAGATTTTCATATTTCTAGGAATAGAGTTTCTTGTAATATTCATTGAGGATTTTTTGAATTTCTAGGGGGTCTGTTGTTATTTCATCTTTACTGTTTCTGATTGATGAGATTAGAGATTTTACTCTTTTTTTCTTGGTTAGGCTGGCCAAGGGTTTATCTATTTTATTAACCTTTTCAAAAAACCAATTTTTTGGTTTTTTGCCAAACCAACAGCACACCACCAACAGCAACCAAGCTGGAAAAACAGTCAAGGACTCTATTCTGTTCACAGTAATGCCAAAAAAGATGAAATATTTGGGAGTTTACTAACAAAGGATGTTAAAGATCTCTATAAAGAGAACTACAAAACTCTAAGGAAAGAAATAGCTGAAAATGTTGACAAATGGAAAAACATACCATGCTCATGCCTGGGAAGAATCAACATTTTTAAAATGTCAATACTACCCAAAGCAATATATAATTTTAATGCAATCCCCATTAAAGCTCCACTGTCATACTTTAAAGATCTAGAAAAAATAATACTTCATTTTATATGGAATCAGAAAAATCCTTGAATAGCCAAGACATTACTCAGGAACAAAAACAAAGTAGGAGGAATT
>NW_003852541.1:4708609-4714908 GCF_000181295.1 Otolemur garnettii | reverse complement strand
AATGTCTTAACTCAATAACTAAGAAAATGATATGAAGGTTATGTTAACCAGTTTGATGAGAGTATTTCAAAATGTATATGAAAACAGCACACTGTACTCCATGATTGCAGTAATGTACCCAGTTATAAGAAATTTTAAAAAGAAAAGAAAAAAAAAGAAAACCATGAGATGAAACTAACTTCATACAGTCACCTAATCTTTGATAAGCTAAACTTGAACATACACTAGGGGAAAAGAATCCCTATTCAATAAATGGTGCTGGGAGAACTGGTTATACACATGTAAAAGACTGAAACTGGACCTGCACCTTTCTCCACTTACAAAAATTGATTCAAGATGGATAAAGGACTTAAATTTAAGGTATGAAATGATAAAAATCCTCAAAGAAAACATAGGAAAAACACTGGAAGATATCGGCCTGGGAAAAGACTTTATGGAAAAGACTTTCATGGCCATTGCAATAACAACAAAAATAAATAAATGGACTTAATTGAACTGAAAAGCTTCTATAAAACTAAGGAGACAACCACCTAAGCCAACAAACAAGCTGCACAATGGGAAAGGATATTTACATATTTTGAATCTGACAAAAGTTTGTTAACTAGGATCTACAGAGAACTCAAATTAATCCACTTGAAAAAAGCCAACAATCCCACATATCAATGGGCAAGAGAGATGAATAGAACCTTCTCTAAAGAAGACTAATGGTTAACAAATATGAAAAAAATGCTAATTGTCCCTAATTATTAAAGAAATGCAAATAAAACCACCCTGATATATCATCTATCCCCAGCAAGCGTGGCCCACATCATAAAGTCGCAAAACTGCAGATGCTGGTGTGGATGTGGAGAGAAAGGAACACTTTTACACTGCTGATGGGACTGCAAACTAATACAACCGTTTTTGAAGGAAGTGTGGAGAACCCTCAGAGAACTCAGTCTAGATCTCCCATTTGATCCTGCAACCCCATTACTGGGTATTACCCAGCAGAAAAATATCCTTTTATCATAAGGACACTTGCACTAGACTGTTTATCGCAGCTCAACTTACAATTGCCAAAATGTGGAAACAGCCTAAATGTCCACCACCCAGGAATGAATTAACAAGCTGTGGTAAATGTGTACCATGGAATACTATTAAGCCATTAAAAAAGATAGAGACTTTACATCCTTTGTATTAACCTGGATGGATGTAGAACACATTATTCTTTATAAAGCATCACAAGACTGGATAAGGATGAATCCTATGTACTCAATTCTGATATGAGGACAATTAATGATCTACCACATGTAGGGCGGTGGGGAAGGGGAAAGCAGAGAGAGGGAAGGATGGAAAGGCTGGGGGAAGGGGAGAGGGAAAATCAGAGGGGGTGGAGGAAGGGAAGAGCAGAGAGAGGGAAGGAGAGAGGGAGTTGGGGAAGGGAAAAGTAGAAAGGGAAGAGGGAAGAAGGGAGGGGCAGGGTGTCACAGTGTGTGACACACCTTTGGGGCGCAGGACACAATTATAAGAGGGACTTTACCCAACAAATGCAATCAGAGTAACTTGATTTTTTGTACCCTCAATGAATCCCCAACAACAACAAAAAAACACAATGAGATATCACCTTACTCTTGTTATAATGGGTTTTATTTAAAAATCCAAAAACAATTGATGCTGACATGGATGAAAAGAAAGGAATGCTTACACATTGTTAGTGGAACTGAAAATTAGTACAACTGGTGTGGAAAACCGTATGGAGATTGGTCAAAGAAATAAAAGTAGATATATCATTTGATCCAGTAATCCCACTACTGGGTATGTAGTCAAAGGAAAACAAGTCATTTTTGTCAAAAAAAAAAAAAAATGCTGCACTCAAATGTTTATTGCAGCACAATTTGCAATTACAAAGATCTGTAATCAACCCTAGTATCCATCAATCATGAGCAGATTAACACAGTAAGATGACATTCAGGACATCAAGGTTAATATGACAACAGTCTGATGGCCATTCCAGAAAAAGAGTTCCAAAATTGTTTTGAAGGGTAGACTAGGTGCTTTCAAAGGGAGTACTTCAAAGGTGACCATGTAATATTCACCAATGAGGTATGCAGCATTTTTTCTAGAATGAGTTCATGAACTGAATTGTCAGACCTTCTATTTTATGTTTTCAATAAATCTCTGAAAATTATTCAGCCTATTATCCATCAATCTTTATGTTGCTATATATTTTCAAGAACTTCTTAGATCCAAATTCACTCCCAAGGCTTATGGCTTTCCAAGAGATTTTTTAAAATAGTTTATTTTCTATATCCACTTTCATGATATAAAAAGTAGCCTTCATTATTCCTGATTTTTTTTCTGAAATTTATGAAGATTTCCTTAGCAACAAATTGTCAAATGACAATGATGTAGTAGGTGAATTCAAAACTCCCTCCCTCTACAAAAGCATGAATAAACTCCATAAAATGTTCAGAATTAACTTCTTGACAACTCAAGAAATTAAGCACAATCTTAAATCAAACAAGGGAATACATAATTAAAATAAACAACAAGACAAATATTGTATGAGAACTTCGCAGTATTTAAAACAATCTTGCTTTCATCTCCCACTCTCCAGTTCAGTGGTAGCCTAGAAGAAAACAGTGTGAATTTTGGTACAGATTCACAGTACTGAAGAAGGCAGAATTATCCTTAACCTTGTAGATCACAGCTAATTGTCTTGAACAGGGTCTCTTTTGCCTAATTGGGAGTTCTCCAAAAGCTAAGGTGGTTATATAGAGGCAATTTGAGTAAAACATTTAAATGCAAATGGATAGCATTTGAAGAAATCAAATAACTAAAGAACAGAGAAAAAAGACACTATGAAAGAGATGTCTTGGTGAATAAGTGTTTTTAAAATCTACTACCTATAACAATTTAGAAGACCACATATTTGCCATTATAAGCTGTCTGGCTGAGTGTTAGACAACTGTGCTGTCTACTATACAGAGAGCTCATCTGCAAAGAATGAATTCTGATTTTCTGAAACTTATAAAGTTTTTCTCAGTAAAAAATGGTCAAATGAAAATGATGTAGTGAGGATGTACTCATCTGTAAAGAATGAACAAGTTTGGCTTCCTTATTTTACAAAGAAAAGTGATTTAACAGTGATTTTCTGGCTAGGTAAATCACTACCTAGCCACTAAGGTAAAAGAATAGAGACCTCAGTAACCACAAACAAAGCATATAGACATCACAAATGTATTTCTGAAATGGGCATAAAAACACAAACAAATGCTGTAAGAAATAGCAACAAGAAACTTCAGGGATTGAAGGGGGGGCATCAGATGTCCAAGGTTGCCACATCATAACATTCCAAGTATTGAGTTTTCAACAAAATATTATGAGACATGTAAAGAAACAAAAAGTATTTTCAGGAAAAATTAGAAATTAATGGAAATTAACCTGAGAAAGTCCAAACTTTAGACATGGGCAGAGATTTTAAATTAACTATTTTACATGTGCTCAAATAGGTAAGGACACCATTAAGAATTAAAGAAAGCTGGGAAAATGATATCTTATCAGAAAGTATCAATGAAGAGGTGGAAATTATCAAAAGGTGATAAATATAAATCTGGAGTTAAAAAATATTGATACAATGACTATACTGAATGAAATATTTACCAAGGAAGGAAGGGTCAACAGAATTTTTGAGTAGGCAAAAAAAGAATTAGCAAACTTCAAGATAGGTCAGTTGAATGTATCCAGTCTGAGAAGCAGAAAGACAAAATACAGAAGAGCATTGAGACCTGTGGGGCTCCATCAAGGACACCAGTACATACACAATAACAGCTCCAGAAGGGAAGAGAGAGAGAAGGGGGCAGAAAGATATAGTGGTTACACTTTTCACAAGTTTCATGAAAGACATGAATCTACACACCCATGAGACACAACAAACTCCAAGTAAAATAAAACCACAGTATCCCACAAAGAAATACATACTAACCAAACTGACAAAAGCCAGATCCAGAGATACTTGAAAGCAACAAGTGAAAAGTGACTTATCACATACAAGTCATCTTCAGAAAATAAACAGGCTATTTTTTCATAAATAATAGAGGCCAGAGACAGCGGTAAAGCATACTTAAAGTGATGAAAAGAAAGATTTATTAACCAAGAATTGTATGTCAAAATAAAACTATCAGTGAAATATGGAGAAACTAACACCTTCCCAGATAACAAAAGCTGTAGGAGAAAATCACTAGTATGTGTCCCACACAAGTAATGCTAAAGGCAGTCTTTCAGGCTGAAATGAAATGTTGGTACATAATATAAATCCACATGAAGAAATCAAATAAAAGTAACTACATAGGTATATTTAAAGTAGGTATTAATGTATTTGAGGTTGGTAATATCACTGTTTTCCCATATGATTTACAAAGCAAATACGTAGGAATTCCAATCTGTTAATGAGCCTGCCTTAGTCTGCTCATGCTACTGAAACAAATGGCTATAGACAGGTGGCTTAAACAAGAGAATTTGTCCTCACAGTTCTGGAGGCTCAAAGTCCAAGATCAAAATCTCAGCTGATTAGGTTCTGGTGAGGGCACTCTTCATGGCTTGCAAATAGTTGCCTTCTCACTGTCCTCACATGGATTTTTCAGTGAGTTTGCACAGAGAGAGATAGTGCATGCTGTCTGGTGTCTCAAAACGATACAACTCCTACCAGATATAGGCCTTATCACTTCATGTAATTTAATAATTTCTTTATAGGCTCCATCTCAAATACAGCCACATTGGAGATTAGGACCTAAACTTGTGAACTTGCTGAGGACATTAACATTCAGCACATTGGCTTTGTGACCATAGTTCAGTGGTTGGGGAGCTGCCTCATACACCAGGACTGGTGGTTTGAACATGGCCCCAGCCTGCTAAACAACAATGACAATAACAAAAAAATAGCTGGGTGTTGTGGCAGGGGCCTGTAGTCCCAGCTATTTGGGAGGCTAAAGCAAGAGAATCACCGAAGAGTTTGAGGTTGCTGTGAGCACTCTACTGACGGTAACATAGTAAGACTGTCTCAAAAAAAAAAAAGAAAGAAAATTCAGCACATAGTGGGCACAAAATATATAGAGATGTAATCAGGGTGAAATGAAGCTAAATAGGAAAAGTTTGCGTAAATTATTGAAACTGAATTAATATTAACTTAAAGTAGATTGTTGCAAATTAAGAAGTATATTGTAATCTCCAGGAAACTTATAAGAAAGTAAGCGAAAATATGTATCATAAAAGATACAGAAAATTAAAAGAGCATACAACAAAATATCTAACACAAAAGAGGCATTAATGAAAGGCAAAAGGATATAAGAAATCTAGAAAACATATGTGGCTGCCCAGCCAGATTCATTTGCCTGCTGCCCAAAAGAGTGTCAATGTCTAGGGACAGCAGATTTATAGCAGAGAAAGAGTTTACTCTGCAAAGTGCTAAACAGGGAGATGGGAGAGATTTCTAAAATCTTCCTTCCTAAGAATTGAGGGGATAGGGGTTAGGAAGGCAGGGTCTGCTGATTGGCTTAATATGGGCCTGTTTAGGGGAGTCAGTTACTGAAATGCAGAACCTTGGGTAGAGGGTCCAAAACTAGTTGAGTCAATTTCTTGGTCTGTGGTGAATACATCAGTCAATCTACTGGAAGGAAGGACCTGGATGATATCTTAAAAACTAGCCCTAGGTTCAGTGGCTGGGTCCCTTCTCTGAGTTTGATTATCATTGTTATGTTAGTTTGGCTGTTCCTTCCCAGGATCTGGGGGGCCCTTACTCTACTTCTTGCCTTGCACCCTTTCATCAATCTGTAAGAGTAGCTTCACAAATAGCAGAATTAAGTCCCACATTACCAACAACTATATGCAAATCTCATTTTATGGTACTTCATTTATTATGCTTTGCAGATATAGCATTTTTTACAATTGAAGGTTTGTGACAACTCTGCATTGAACAAGTCTCTGCTCCAGTTTATCAGCTATGCAAGCCCACTTAGTGTCATTGTGTCACATTTTGGTAATTATCCAATTCATTAATTCATTTATTTTTTTGTTTGGAATTCATTGAGGGTACAAAGAATTAGGTTACACTGATTGCATTTGTTAGGTAAATTCCCTCTTATAATTGTATCCCGCCACTGAGAGGTGTGCCATACATTGTGACCCCTCTGACCTCCGACCTCTTTCCCCGTCTCTGCTCCCTCATTCTCCTCCCCCCACCACCACTTATTAGGTCATCTATTTGCCTTCATATTAGAATTGAGTACATTGGATTCATGCTTTTCCATTCTTTTTTTTTTTTA